>NW_024087607.1:0-251580 GCF_009730915.1 Dioscorea cayenensis subsp. rotundata | reverse complement strand
TCAAGGAGAAGTCCCCCGCCAACTAGTTGGCATTTCAACGCTTGCAATCTAAGGTATCGGTATGGTTTTACGTTAACCACTCGACACAAAGAAAAGATTTTTCGCTTTGTTTCAGGTTTGCTTTTGTCGAAGATATCAAGTCCCATAATGGGATTTCTACTGGCTCTTTGCTAGTCCGGCAGTGGTGATTTCTACTAGGGTTTTGTTTGTTTTACTGTGATGTATACAATTACCTAAATAGTTTTTCCGATCAAGTTATGATTCAGGTAACATTTATAACGCATACTTCCTCGCTTCGTTCGAGCACAATAGCTTACAAACGATACGACGCTAAGAAACGAGATGCCAGCTTAACATTTCGGCTGCCTGCTAAGATTCTCGCCTCCTCGCTTAACAAAACGGGTCTGCTAACATTTATATCTCGCTTATCAATCGAGTTTACCGCTTAAAACCTTATATTTCCGCTTAAACTATTAACACCGCATATTAACGTTGTTGTTATTTGCTGCAGTGCCGCGACATGCCAACCTAAGTAATGAAGCGGCGCGAGTTTGACAACGGGAGACGCAGAATGGACTGAAATAATACGACTGACATCGAGATTATTCGGATTGACACCGCTAGGTATGCTTCTTCACCAGCCGAATAAGATATACCAAGAGAACCTTCTGATTCTCTTTGCAAAGGCATTTGACGTCGCACCAATAAATTCGTGATCGGGAAACCGCCGAGTTTCGCAGACCAAGACGCTACTTCGTTTTGGTCATACAAGGATGGCTTATCACAGCGGTCTTTCAAGAAGAAACCGTGTCAAGACCGAAGGGCTGCGATCTATCAAAGACCTACTTATATAATACGCAGACCACATCAAGGAGAAGCTGTCGCAACTTGTCTTGGCTGCAGGGTATGAAGATAATTTCGTCAAACTCCCCGATGGCGCATTTCACGGGACAAACCCTTCCCCAAATACATCATGCTCGGTTCCGAATCGATCGTTGATTACGCCGATGATCTACCAAACGGCCGGGCGATATTTATCGGGCACAAAGCACGTTATTGCCGCGGTTGTTATTTTATGATATTCATTAGCAACGCCTGAGCGCAAGATAGATGCGCCGAAGAAGCATCAACACAGTGTTATTAAGGGTCGCTTTGCCGCCGCTAACGCCCGGGTTTATTTAATGAATCGAACGGGGAAGCGAAAGTCCGCCGCAAGATCCTGCTGGAGGCCGCTATACGCGAAAGTATCACCGAAGCAAATGATTGTGAGAAACGAGCTTGTCATCGTCAATGGAAAAAGAGCAGAATAAATCATGACAACGTTAACATAAGTCTTTAACGCTTAAACATTTTATCATTGCTTAACTTTAAGATTTACCGCTTAACTCTTATTCACCCATAATATTTGCTCTCCGCTTAATTATATTCTATAACGCGAAATATATAAACACTCTCGGTTTAAATATGCTTTTATAGCTTAAATGAATTATTTCGCTGAATCGTTTGCTTACATATGTTAGTTTCCCGAGCCGGTTCCGTGAATGTCAAGAAGAAATATTTGTCAGCTAAATCCCACTCAATTTCACGCCATTGCCCAACCACTTCGCTGGCTGGGGACGAGGTATTTATCGCGCTACTGGACGCCGTTTCTCCATTTCCACCTATCACAGACAAGATTCTCGACGCCGAGGCCTCCCTACCCGGCATCAGAACAACCCTCCCACTACCTATTAACGACAAGCCTCTTCGAGCGGCAACCGGATCGCCGTCACTTAATCGCGACATTAGGGCGAAGATGTCACCGCAACTTTACGCAGTACGCCAGATATTGACGATCGAGGTTTCCCATTACCGCTTCGTGTCGAGGCGCCGGAAGGACGCTCATACAACCGCCGCGCCTATCCGAAAAGAACTCAAGCACCGGACGCAACGAGGCGCTAATTGATTTGACGACGACATCACTCCGGAAGGTCATTCCAAGGCGGCCATTCAAGAGTATCAAGGGAAAAGAGGAGAACAATATCGCCGTTTCCACCGGGCCGTACCGACGATGAACAGACAGGCAACACCATCACGGGCCGATGCCGTTGTTTAGAATGGCCATCGTGAGACGACGCGGTCGTTGCCGCCGCTGAAGGTCGCCGACTTCTCGATGAAACCGGACCGCGGAACCTGCTGTCGAGATTAAGTATCAAAGACGACAATCCCTCAAGATCAAGAACAAGTTTAGGGTGTGTTCCAACGATGTCATGTCACGCTAACGGCTGAAGATCGTCAATCCGCCACATGGCCGCGGACGTGGCCGACAAGATCACAGCCAAGCAGACACAATCCCACCACACAACAAGAACTATGTGAGATGTGTCGGCGGTTGACGCTGCCGCCGCTCGCATCGCCGCAGCGACAATCCCACAACAAGAACAACCATGGTAAGGACGCTGTCGCTAGCTGATCGCCGCCATCGCCCCCGCATCGAAGCCAAGATGTCAAGACGACCGAAAGCAACGTAGAGAGATGATCAAGGCCAATCGTAATCGACCAGCACTTTGCCCGGAAAGCTTTTATTCAAGCAGAAGAAATGGGCTGGCCTCGAGTCGTTTTACAAATACGAGCAGGAGTTGACGAGGATCTTCTCACCGCCCATGGATCAGGTAAGTGTAAAGTTTTTACGATATTGTTTAGGTAATATTATAGTGTTTAACAATTACCTAATAGCGTTTAATACCTTTATGTTATCATTTAATTTTGTCTCACTTAACGCTTTAATTATATATCATATCATGTAACACACCGACAATATCATTTAAATATTTACAATATGGTCTTATTATATCTGCTATATCAAGCATAACAAGACTCGCTCGCATGGAAGAATGATTACTGCACAGCTCGCACTACACGACAAATTATACACACGCCGCTTGAGGGAGGAGACAGAATCGCGCATGATGTGGATGGACGCTCAGACGACGATGATACAAAAGTCGCCGAAAGCAAAGAGCCATATCCTCACAAGCAGCGCCGCCTCCATCACCAGCATCATCAGCGCCGACTTTACGCCCAGGAAGGCGATTTCATTACGACACGACACAATGACGCTTACGACGATGGCGTCGCGCAAGAACCGCATGAAAGCTCAAATTGTCATCCTCCCGATAATCGCGAATGGCCACTTCCATGTCGCCGTCTCCGGACAATGATAAACAAGAATACAGCATTATTCTTCACATGTCCGGGTACGATAAGGACGCTGGCTGGACATGGTAAGTTCTTTAATTATGTCCTGATTAAGATCTCTGTTTGGTATTTAAATCGTATTCTAATCCTCGACTTGCATATCTCGACAATGGAATCTATTCTCGACATTTGTGTCGATATGGAGTTCGGCGAAGTCGGCGACGGCAGGGCACCCACCTGCCAAGCATCACATAGAAACCTCCCACGCCCAAAACAAGGAAAGCCGCATCGCGCCTGCCTCACGCCATGCGGTTTATCGAGCAATTACTTTGCAGCGAGAAGTCACGGCCACAAGCAGCATGCATCGCTCTTACCTCAGCACAGGTATGTTACCCGTGATACTTACGAGGGAGCGTACCGGCCCGCTTATTCACATGACGTCAATGCTACAAGCGGTTAAATTTTGTTTTGAGAACATGTCCCAGAGCATCCGAACGCTCAATTTTGTTTTCGACCGAACTGACAAATTCAATTCATTGTTTTCGCAAGTTCGAAGAGCACGACTTGTATATGTTAATGTAAATTTTGTTTGTTTTGAATCAGTAAAGCAGGTTAAATTCCATTCGCCATTTCATCGCTTAATTTACGTTTCTAATGTGTACATTTCACTTTCATTGTTTAAATATACTATATATCGCTTTAAACATCGGGCTTAAATATTTCAAAATACTTGCAAAATTCGCTAAAAACAATACCTGCCCCTCGCTAACTAAATGCACCAATATTTAAATAAATATGAAGTCGCCTTAATACACAACGCTTCTTTGAAACAATGTTTCTCTTAGGAATATTTCGATTAAAGGTAACAAGTATCCGCGATACTTAAGGAGGAGAAAATGCCATTCATGAGAAAGGGGGGGACAATACAAGCGGTTTAAATTTTGTTAAGAACATGTCTTCAGATATCTCAACGTCGATTTTGTTTTCGAACGTAAACCTCGGACAAATTCAATTCATTAGCTTGTTTTCAAGAACACGATCAGATATCTCATGTAAAGTTTGTTTGCGCAATCAGAAAGCGTTAAATTTCATCTGCCCATTTCATTGTTTAATTTAATGCCTAATTGTGTACATTTCACCTTCATTGTTTAAATATACTATATAATGCTTAAACATCGGCTTTTAAATATTTCAAAATACTAAGTGGTACCGCTTAAAAATAACACCGCTCTCGCTTAACTAAACGATCTATTGTTTAAATAAATATGGAAGTCGCCCATCATCATTATTACTGCTTCTCTTTAGAATGTCGTTTCTCTTTAGGAATATTTCGTATTAAAGGTACGTTAACGCATACTTAAGGAGTGGAGGGCACTACGTCTACGGTAGCAAATGCCACAAGCGGTTAAATTTTTGTTTCAAGAACATGTTCGTATCTCAATGTTTCCATTTTGTTTTCGAAACCAATTCCGGAAAATTCAATTCATTGTTTTTGTTTTCAAGAACATGACTTATCTCAATGTAAAGTTTGTTTGTTTTCAATTGTAAAGGCGTTAAATTTCATTCGAGCCATTTCATTGTTTAATTTTACGTTGTAGTTGTGTACATTTCCGCTTTCATTGTTTAAATATACCATATATCGTTTAAACATCGCTTGAAATATTTCAAATTACAGAGTGTATCCGTTTAAAAATAACAATGTCTCTGCTTTAAATACATTCAATTCAGTTGTAAAGAGTAAGAGTTTAAATACTGGAAACAACTCCATCAATACACAATGTTTCGCTCATAGCTCGGCTTATTAACAATACCTAGTCGCACGCGCCATCATGCAAGATCGTCGATTGTGACCGGATCCATGGCAGTAGCTGTAATGTAACTCAGCGGACATCAAACGCTATGACTCGATCCTCTTTCGCCTAGGCCGCCTGTAGCTGCCTCGCCACAGGCGGTCGCAAACGAAGCTCACGATTTCCGTCTGAAGGCCTGTCATCGTCGGGTATGGGGAATATAGCTTCCTTGTACGCAAGTTTGTAATTGTCGACGGTGAAGTACCCGCTAATAAATCGATGTACGTTGGTGTCTGTCTGCATTATTGCTGCGCAAGCGTGTTTGCAAGGGATACCATAAACTTGCCACCTTCGACATGAACAAGTTCTGATGGCGAGATCCACAGAGTTGCTGCACTGGTCGATCACTTCGTAACGATCATCGACACAACGACCAACACGAAGATTTCGGCTGTCCTCAACAATGATCGCTACCTTGGAATGTATGTCTGGGCATAAGTAGGTCTCCCATTTGTTCGCTTGCTCACGCCGGTTACATAACATGCGCATCAACTTGAACCTGGCAAATAAGGTTAAACAAAGACAGTGATGGTTAAATAATCCGTAAACATGTTTAAACATTATTGTAAATATTTAAACGAAAGGATTAATATTTAAAGTCAGACAAGTGTAATTAAACAAAGATTGAGAATGTTTAAAGGGTAACACTAAATGTTAAGTGTAAACCAACATTCGCAGACCTTATGGAGTCGACCATTTTCGTCACCGATAAATGACGAGCTTCCTTGATCCAAGCATTGAACGACTCCGCGACGTTTGAATACATCTCACCCCAACGATCACCTCCGAACAGATAATTCGACCAATGTGTCATATCCGATTTGATTAATCAACCAGATGATGAGCTTCGGGTGATGCGTCTGCAGTTCATTCACTCGGATCATCGAAATCTTTTAGCCGTGGACGCCCACGCAATGCGGAAGCATATAGACCAAGACTCCTCCCTCAATGCCTTCCCAAGTCCGACATTGGCTTTTCATAAAATTGCCTCCAAATGTCGAAGACGAGATGCGATGTGGCGAAGAAGGAAGACTCGCATGCGCTCACAAGGCCCTTGGACCCGTCTGACACGAAGTTAATTATCTCATGATAATCTCCATCCTCGTATAAGGCATCGCCTAACTTAGATACGAACCAAGTCCAATTGGCATCGGTCTCGTTGTCGACTATACCGGGCGACGATGGAAAAACCATCGTTTCCATCTTTCCTCGTGCACCCGATGAGTGTACCCCCGATATTTTCCAAGGAGGCTGGGTACCATCGAGAAAACAGCAGCGCCTGCAAGCCCCTCGAATCCCTACAATACACGCTATCGAAAAGAAAAAGAATGCACGCTTTAAAACGATCACCGCCTCTTTCCACGATCGCATCGCCTGGATTTGTCTCAGCCCACCTTATCCACATACCAAAGCAAACAGTCATAGCTGGAGATGTCATTGCCGTCGAGGACCACCCGGGCATGCTCTTTTCCCAACCAAGCCTGCTTGTATGGTATGTGGACACCATGTTCCCGCAACATGTCCTTCTCGAATGTCGATGGCCTCGACATAGGGACGGTCCTCGAGCTTCGAATCACTCGTGCGCTAACCCATTTTTCGACGCTTTCGGATGTGACGCCGAACCTATGCCACCACCGCAAGTGTGTGACGGGTTGATTGTCTTGATTCCGAAAAGTATTTTGTTACTACTTTTGATGCATGAAGGCGCCTAACGACAACCATCGGCAGATATTCCACAGCCACCCGATGTTTTTCGCTCTTTATGAAAATCTGAAGTCAAAATTCCTTTTGATTGCATGATTTCGAAGTACATCCCTGAAATGTTCGACACCGTCAAAACGTTGTCCAATATCCAACGACAGCACTTCAGAATGATCTGACGAGGAAGGAAGACATCCCACACCGTCAGGGTCACCATGGGGATGAATGGGAGCACTCGCAGAATCTGAATTCCTGCCAACACTTCAGTCAAATAAAAAGATCAATATGTTAAGCGGAGAATATAATGTTTAAGTGATAATGACAATATTTAAACGTTAAATTAAATACTTAAGCATTTAACTAATAACGTAAACGACTAGTACAATATGTTAAACAATGACGGACATATTTACACAATAATGACCCCAGACAACTGGAATAATTAAAAGAAAAGGAACTTACAACGAGTAAACCTCGTTTTCATTAGGATTCGGCAATGGCACATTTTCTGTCTCGACGACAAGATCAACTACAGCACATTTGAAGATGGAGTGGACGTGACACATCCGCTGGAAGTCAACATCGTTTTCTATTGGGCAAACCGTTTTATATCCATCTGGTGTGATGAACTTAACCCTGACAAGAGAAACTTCGAGACCCCATCGCTCACATATCTCAGCTAACACCAACTCCCAAGAAGTCTGAGCAGTGAACATTAGCACCCTTCCCTCCCCGTTGAATCTAGCAATACCACAAAAACTCTCCATAATATATCGGTCGAAAACCAAATCGTACAAACCAAATGAAGTGAAGAACAAAAAGAAGACGAAGAAGAAGAAGTAGAAGATGTAAAGAACAAAGCAGCGATGGAAAAGGCAAACAAAAAGCTGCGAGTTGTATGCATAGAGGTTAGACTAGACGTGATGTGATTGGGCGGTATTTTTCCCTCCATCCCAAGGGCAAAAAGGGAAATATATGTCACTGTCGCGAGGAAGACATATTCTCATCGTTCGAATGAATGTTCTCAACTCAACATGAGTCTCTGTGTAAACGTCAAGCTTTTTATGTTTAAACAGATACATATAGTGTTTAAAATAATGGTTAACTGTTTAACTAAAGTCTATATCATGTAAATAATATGTTATTGTTTAAATTGAATGCTTTCACTGACATCGCGTTGAAGATGGGTACCTCCTGGGTCACTGTTTAAACATCTTTACGTATTTTCTTAAACACCGTTGTCATTGTTTAAAGAGTAACTAGAGTATTGTTTAACATTTTCTATTGTTTACACCGTTGTCATTGTTTAAAGAGTAACTTTTTCTTAAACACCGTTGTCGCTGTTTAAACATATTTACGTATTTTCTATTGTTTACAATGACGTTCTTTTGTTTCCCACATTGTTTGTTTTTACTAGGTCTATGTTTAAATTTCGAAGTTCACGATCAAATAAAGCTTTGTTTCGCTTTTATTTATAAAAAGATTTACAACAACATTTACAACATTTACAACGTCCGCTCGGACTTTGGACACTCACGACTCGACCCTCGTATAACGAAACAAGTGTCCAGTACATTCGAATGCTCACAGCGGTTGCATAACATGCGCATCAACTTGAACCCCGCATGACGTACAACATTAAAAAGGTTAAACAACACACATTCATGAAAACGACTATTAATCAATGTGTCATGGTCGGGACTTAAAGCGAAGATCCCGATAGTTAAACACGTAGCGTAATAGTTGTACAGTCGACGTAATGTTCTTAAATGGTAACGAGAAAGTCTCAGTGATAAATATCAACCCCGTCTTAAAGGATGTTTCCGATCTCCCTCCTCTAGAGAATCCTCCGCAATCACGAAATACGTGAAAAAAATTTCTTTTCTTACCCAAGTCGAAATGCTCGCTAATTGCTTGCCCGTCATCCACCGTCGAAGAATCCTCGCGATTCGAGGCGATTATGAGAGCATTTCGACTTTAAAGCGAAAAAAAGATAGTTTAACTTGTTGCGTGATTGCGGCTAAATGATTCTCAAGATAAGGAAGAAGGTTCACGAAACATCCTTTCAGATAGAGTGGTTGTCCATGGGAAGAGGAGGAGGAGGAGGAGGAGGATGATGAGGACGACGAGGAGTGGTTGTCCATGGGGAGGGTTCTTTTCACAGTTATTTATGGTGTGAATTCCACAGCGGATCGACTCTTCATATCCGAGAAAAAAAGTTAAACGCATGCGTGCGACATCGATCGTGATGAGCGAGCGGGTGTTCGGAAAATTATGTTATCGTGCATAAATTTTAATGCCGTCATTAATTCTTATGCACGGGATACCATAACCTTGCCACCGCCACGTGCCACACGCCAACAATTCGGATCAAAGCGAAAAAGATCACCGTTTTACGCGAGACTTTTGAGAATTTACACGTTAATATGAATAGTTATACATGTAAAGATAACGTTAAATGGAGATGGGAAGTATTACACGGATATGACAATTATTAAACATATTAGTAAAATATTTAAACGTTAAACCAAGCAGAAAGCCCTTCAAAAGGTTGAACATGATGTGATTTGGCGCTTTCCTTTCCCACCATTTTCAGGGCCAAAAATGGGATTTCACAACATGGACCCATTTGAAGTGAACGGTAGGGGGTAAAAGGGAAGTTAAACACTAACGGAAGGGATGTCCGGGGTGTGCAAAAGTAGGAGGGGGTTTTTGGGAAGTTTTAAAAATTACGAGGGGTGAACAGTAATTTTCTCTTTTTGAATTGATTAAAGAAAAATTACGACCGAACAATCAAAGAATAAAATAATTATTTTCTTTTTTGTCAAAAGACTGATTCATTATCAAGCAAATTTTCCAATATCAATAATCTTGTTGAAATAATAAGATTGATTTGGATCTAATTTAGTATTCGAAATCAAAATGAATTTTGAGATATAGATTAAACAAAAATATACTTTCAATGTTGAAGGGTTTTTAGTCCATTAATAATCGCCACATTAGGTAAAATTTAGTTTGTAGGATTTTCATTATTAAATTCAGTGGGCTTGCAACCCAATTCCTATAGTGCTAAATAAAGGCATATGATTGGACAATTAATTCCCGGCATTGATTAAAATTTTTTTTTTTTTTTTAAATAAATGTAACTAACACAATAGTAACGGACTTTTATAGCATTTTGTGGATGAAGGACCCCCACTAGTAGTGCCTAACGAATCTTTATTCATCATGTGTTGGATGAGATTTAAACACCTAATTATTTGCACACGAGAGCAAATACTTTATCTATTGGGTTACCTCAATATTAATAAAGTTACAAAAACTTTTATTTAATAATATGCACGGGCACGTGAGAATAAATTTACATAAAAATTTTATTTTTAAAAAATAATTTAAAATAAATTAGTTTAGCACGTAGGAATTGTTCTATCTTAAAATATAAATAAAATAAATAAAATTAAAATGAGAAAACATGCCCGTTATATATACTTTTCAGAACCCACAAATTTTTTTTTAAGCAAAAAAATCATTTACCCGACATAATAATAATGTTACATGAAACTAGAAATAATTAAAGTTAAAAACTCATCCAAATAACTCGTTAAAAGGTAATATTACAACGGCTACTATCCATGTTAATCGAGTCTCATGACTCTCATCAACCATCAACGTTGGATTAACGGTCCAGATTGAATGAGATTCAAAAGCAAACGTTTTCCTACGGAACACCACACCGCTCTCCAAATTCAAATCCCAAACACCGCCAAAGAGTCCTTCTATTTCTCTTCGTTCTTCTCCAAACCCTAGAAATCCCTTCTCGTCGTCCTCGAATTCGCGAGTTTCTCGCTAGGAGTCCCTCTGGTAATGGCGTCTCGCTACTCTTCCCGCCGCTCTGACCCCTCCCCCTCCTCCTCCAAGGCTCGCCATGGCTCCTCCGACCTCGCAGTCGTCGCCAAGACCAATAACTCTGCTCACCTGGGAACCATGATCAAGAAGCTTATTGACAGCAAGAAGTCCAATTCCAAGCCGGGATACTCAGATCGGATGGCTCTCCCTATCCCTCTGGATCCCATCGCCGGAGATCTCAAGAAGGCAGGCGGGTCCAAGGGCTCCAACTTCACTGCGCTGCACCGGAAGCTGTTCCAGAAGGGTGGATCTGCTGATCGGAAGGCGTTGACTGAAGTTAAGGCGAATGCGAGGACGCTCGCCATGGTATTAAGGAGTGAGAGAGAGCTCATGGACCGGAACCAAGAGTTTGAGGCTGAGGTTTCAGAGCTTCGATCGTTGCTAGAAGAGAAGGACCGCGAAGTAAATTTTCAAATTTTTTTTTTTCTGTCTTCAATTTAGTTTATTTCTATAATTGGATTTGTGTGTGATTTGCGTATGGACTTTGTTTTTGGTAGGTGGAAAAGTTAAGAGATTTATGTCTGAAGCAACGAAAGGAGATTAAAGTGTTAAAAGATGCGATTTTGTTCCCTGAAGAGATGAACTCACAGCTTCAGATGATGCTTGATGAGCAGGGTTCTGAACTGAAGCATGCTAAGAAACTCATCCCTAGTCTTCAGAAGCAAGTTTCTTCACTTACTGGACAGCTACAATGCCTAGCTGAGGACCTTGCTGAGGTACTTGTTTGGGCTGCAAGGCTCTTTTGATTTCCATATAATGTAGTAGTGGTTAAATTGTTCTGTTTCTGTGGTTAATCTTATCATGCATGAATTTATTTATAGTTGGTGTTTCTCTTCACCTATCTGTTTTTCTTAAAATAGGGTTTTTTCTCTTAAGAAATGCAAATATTAGGATTTGAAGTTATTAAAAATTGCATTTTTTTTTTCTTCTATCCTAAAGCATGGTATGTTCAATTTATTTCCTGCGTGCTTGATTTTCTGAAATTGAAATGTGGTGTTAATTTAAACCAATTGGGAACAATTCGGATTGTAAAAGATTTAGAAATGCACATAGCGTAATTGTGCTTATCATATGTAGTTCATCTTTTTTTCCCAGTCTCCTAGACCACTTTACGTTAAGAATGATATATGGCCATTTGGATGAAGTTCTTTGTATCATCTTCATATCACCCAGTAATTTATTCCTTGATGATCAGAACAACATTATTCTTGAACAGATTATTTGTAAAATTGTTCATCGTTCTGGCATTAAATGAGTTTGTGACTGTTTTGCCTCTATGTGCTTGCTATTGTGTATGTGTAAGAAGTCATTTGCTCAGTTGAAAATTTAAATGGTCCATCAACTTATAACTGTGATTTAAGATGCATATATAGACAGTTATATTAATATCTGAAATTCAATATTAGATGGGAAGGTTGCTATTTGTTTTGCTGATACATTACCTTATGGCCAGTTCAAGGCAGATAAATATGCTGTCAGCTCATGTTTTGATGGACGGTCCAGCTCTCCAAGAACACCGATATTGTTTAAAGAGGCTGCAAATTCTTTGGTAAGTGTTTGAAATTTTAATTAGAAGGGAATCTCATCTCTCATCCAAGAGACTGACCACAAGAATTGCATTTGATCACTAAATAAAACAGCCTGAATTAGAAAGTGGTTGGAATCCAAAGATAAAACAAATGCCCATGTAGATATATCAAACATCCATGGTCATCTTTAGATTGCCATATCACAACGGTCAAGAGCGTAATATCACACATGACATTCTGTATGTCATGCCAACAATTGGATCCACCTGGATTTACCTAATTCTAAAAGAGAACAATTTTTACATTTTACTGTGTGCCAAACCTTTATGCCATCCCACAAATTTATTTTTTCAACTCTGAATTGTACACAAACAGGAATACAGTTCTGGAGAACCATTGAGCACTCAACATGACCCCATGGATGACTTCTTATTTGAAGATCTTAATCCTTGTTTGACACCAAGCATTTCAAGGACGAAATCAAAGGTATGCCATATTGGAAATACTGATCTATGGTTTTAGCATTTCACCCTCTGATATGTAGTTTATTAAATGCATTCTGCCATTTCTTTTTTAGTCCATGTCCTTCATTTGTGTGTTTGGATTGATTCTTATTATTTCCATATAATATCAAAGAAATTTAACTGTTTTCCACCATTGCTTTAATTACACAATTTGTGCATTAGGAAATGAGTATTAGTGTTAAACCTTTTACTGAAGTCCAGCTTTCTAATGTGGTAGGTTAGTTTTGATTCCGCAAAAGAGGACGGTTCATTTCTGAGCACCACAACACTAAGTCCAGATACATCTTTTAATTCATCCAGTGGAATATTGTCAAAAAGTTCAGAATATCGACGGAGGGCAAAATTGTTCAGCGCCACACACAGGATTCACAGATCAGATGAAACAAAGTTGTCTGCTGTTAAAGCTAAGAACCACAAAATTTTCTGAGTAAAGTGTTCCTGCAAGCCTTTTAAAAAAAATTGTTTTTTTGCTTTCTTGTGAATGTTTGCAGCTTTGGTTGTGCCTGTTGTTGTTCTCTTGGCAACTTCTAGTGTTTGCATGTATTGCTATAGGCTGTCTGGTTACTGCATTGTTTCCATGTCTTCTGGAATACATTGCATGATCCCCCTTGTACTAGTTAATGTATAACTCAAACGCTGTATCCCTGTTTCCCACTTGAAATCGAGTTGCGTTCTTCCTTGTTTATGAATTCTGTGTTAATGACTCTAAATGAACCACTGTCATAGGTCATTTACATTTTTGTTTACAGTAAGTTAATTGAATATCTGACTTGCATGGACCTCAAACATATTCCTATTCAGTCAAATGATTTCTTCAATCAAACTGATTAAACTCTATTGTAATTTTAAATGTAGTGAATCTGAACACTGATGTTGGGATATTGTTGCCATTTCCTCACTGGTTGCATTTTGATAACTTAGCTTAGTTGATTTTGACCTTGTTCTATGGAAATTTAGTTTAAATTGGACTAATTCAACAGGATTTCGTTGACTATTCTTTGAATACAGAAGAGTTGCTATCTTACTCCACATTTACATTGATTTCAATAATATATTGAGTACTAGTTTAAATCTCGTTTGCCCTACTCTCTAGATTTAAAAGACTTTGAAATTTTCAAGTTTACATTGATTTCCAGTGATATGTTGGGCATTTGTAAATAACTAGTTGTTTTTGAGTTCAAATTGGGCCAATTCTACAGGCTTTCATTGTCTGATGACTTTTATTCTCTGAACATTATAGAGCTTTCAACCTTACTTAAATGTGTACATTGATTTCAGTGATATATTAGAAACTTATTGTTTGTCCTAATCTTTTAACATAAAATAAAAGACTTTGAACTCTTCAAGTATACATTGATTTGCAGTCATATATTTGGGACTTTTAATAACTTGTGGATTTTGCATTCAAACTGGGCCAATTCAACAATCATTCATACCCTTAGAACAATTCAACGAATTTTTGAATTTTTCATACTCTGATAATTTAATGACTTTAGATCATCTCCAACCCACAATCGCAAATTTTTACCCAAATCTTAAATTTAATTTTACTACAGATAAATTATACTCCAACCACAAACTCCAAATCTAACTCCAAAAGAGTATTTTTTACGAATCTCATTTTTTATTATTATTATTACTATTCAACGATAATATACTTGAAATTAAATGTGCACATTGATTTCGGTGATATATTACACATCTGAACATTAAAGAGCTTCCAACTTCAATTAAATGTGTACATTGACTTCAGTGATATATAGAGAACTTGTCAAAATTTTGTTCCTCACTTTACTGTTGCATGCTGAAAACTTAGGTAGTTAACGTTGACCTTGTACAATATTTGGGGTTTAATAATTAAACATTCTATCGTTGCCTAATCGTCTGAAATATTAAAGCTTTAACTCAAACTTCACATTCACATTGACTCCAGTGATGTATTGAGTCTATTCTCTCTATAGGCTATATTTCATCCTGTTATTGAAATTGGAATTCAATCTTTTTCTTTTTTTTTAATTACTCTCTTTAATTTATTTATGAATTTGTGAATTTTTATTTAAATTATGTGTGACTTGAGATTTTAATTTTGCACTAGTTCTGCCATTATTTTATTTGAAGCTGGGTCATTTATTTATAAACGTTCATAGTTATCTACAAACATTGTGCTGAACTATTGAATTTCAATTCAACAATTTTCAAAACTCAACTTCTCATTTACAATTTTTAAAACTCAAATTCTCATTTTAAAACTAAATAGTATTATAAAAAAATGAGATGCTCGGTATTTATTATTTGAATTATCATAACTATTTGCTTTAAAACTCAGTATAAACTTTTTAATACTATTGTTGATATTGTTAATATACCCATTTCTTTCTGTCTCTCAATCATTATCTTTTTCCCAACCGCTAACCTTTTATGGAGTGGATCACATTTTATTTAGTTATAAACTTATTCTCAACATCCTTGGACTCGCTTTTCTATCTTTTGTTTTGTTTAATATATATTTTGAATATATTGTTTGTTCTTGCACTTTCATAGGCCAGCAACTCCAACATACCAATCAAACCAAAATCCAACAAAAATGAATGGCAACCGGATATAAAAACACTATTATATTCTTCCAATCATTTACCCAATACTTAAAAAATAAATTTTAGAAAAAAGAAAAGAAAGTGTATCAAGCATTAATTTATAAATAATTAAATATCCTACGGTCCTAAAAATCTTGAAATATTTAACTATAATTCTTTCTATAGTTTAATTTTCTCATCCAACCAAAAAAAACCAAAAATAAAAAAAAAAAATTCATTTTTATTAATGTTCTCCATAAAAGAGGTGATTGAAAGAGGTGACCCCTAAAGTATCCCAAAGGGTTCTAGGGGTTCTTGGGAAAGAGTGAAGTAGCATAGCATTTCTTTCAGCATAAAAGCATATATTCCATTCACCACTCATGTCAACAAAACCCTAATTTTTTTGAGGCTTATATGAACACCAACATGGCCATCAGATATACGTGGCTTACTTGTAGGCCTAACCTTTCTTTTTTTTCTAAGTAAACATCTTCAAATTGTTTTCATATTTTCAGGGTTGATATTCATATTTGAATTTCATCAATATCATTGTCTTACGCAATGCGTTTGCTTTTATGGTGAGTTAGGACTCTACTCAAATACCAAAAAAATAAAATATATATATATATATATATAAACCATTATTTTTTTTTTCATCATAAAATTTAATCATTTAAATAAATATATTTAATTTATAAGTTTTTGACACTAAATCTCTGTAAAAAAATATTTATATTTTTTAAAATAATTTTAAATAACAATATTAAAGTATTAACTCCACAACCTTCTAAATTACCATTAACTACTTGAATAAGTGACTTAACTATAAATTACCTACTTTTAGAAAAAAAAAAAAATTTTAAAAAAATAATGTTTTTATTATACCATAACGCAACTCCACATAAATGTTTTCTCACCAAACATATTGCAATTAATTTCTTAAAAACACAATAAAAATAATTCGAACTAAATCAACCATCAACTCCCTCTCCCTCTACGTACTCCATATATACATATACACACATAATCAATTACCATTCATTTAATACACCAATATAAAAAAAAATCAAACCACACTAACAAATCAAACAAAATAAAAAAGAAAAACAAATTAAAAAGTAAAAAAACTCTTCTATCTTTATTTCATTCAGAAAACTTCGATTCTCTGAAGAAAATACATACATAAATCATACATACATACATACATATATATATATATAGACACTGTGATATGTCCATTTATATAATATATAAATATAAAAATATAAATAACGTACCTAAATGACGTAATCTGACCAAGAACTATGGTCCATACTAATTCCCGGCATCTCCTCCTTCTCCTTCTTCGCTTTCCCTCCGACCACCCTCGCCGGATTCCCCACCGCCGTAGCCCTCTCCGGCACCTCCTTCAACACCACCGATCCCGCCCCTATCTTCGCCCCATCCCCAATCCTCACATTCCCTAGTATTTGCGTCCCCGCACCAACCAAAACCCCATCCCCAATCTTCGGATGCCGATCTCCTCCCACCTTCCCCGTTCCACCCAACGTCACGTTGTGCAAGATCGACACGTTCTCTCCCACCACCGCCGTCTCACCGATCACCACTCCCGTCGCGTGATCCAGCAACACTCCTTCCCCGATCCTCGCCGCCGGATGTATGTCCACCGCGAACACCTCCGAAACCCTACTCTGGATGAACAGCGCCATCGCCACCCTCCCCTTCATCCACAACCGATGCGCGATCCGGTGAGCCTGGCACGCTTGAAACCCTTTGTAGTACAACAAGCATCTCGCCATGCTCGTGCACGCCGGATCTCGATCTCTCGCCGCTTTTAGATCCGCCCTCACCGCTCTCCCCACCTCCGGCGCCGACTCCAGCACCTCTCTGAACACCTTCTCCATCACATCACTCCCGATCTCGCTCCCTAACTTCGTCGCTAGATGCCTCGCCAGCGCCGATTCCAGCGATCCATGAGATAAGATCGAATCCTCGTAGTATTTCCTCAGAACCGGCTCCATCTCCGCGTCTTCTCTAGCCTCCTCCCGGATTCTCCCCCAGGTTTCATCGCCGGCGGGGGATGCCGGAGGGGAGAAGACGAGGTCCTGCAAGCCAGGGCGAGAGAGGGCAACGTACCTATAGAGTGAGTCTTCGATCTTGGATCGGGTTGGATTCATGCATAGATGGTTCATCGTCGGCTTTGGCTGAGGGTTGTCGACGCAGGTGGCCATTATGGATCTCAGGTGGGTCGCCGGCGAGCGGTGAACTTCACGGATGATCGGAGAGGAGAGAAGGGAAGCGGACATAGAGGGAAGAGCTTAGGGTTTGAGCATGAGCTGATGGATGGGATGGTATTTATAGAGATAATGACAGAGTGATGCGGAGAAGAGAAGGAGAAGGAGAAGTGAGTTGCTTGTGTGAGAAGGTTCGTATGGAGAAAACGAAAGGGCGGGCGCATGGCGTTCAATGAAATGTTCCCAAGAATATGGAATTTTTTTGCGAATAGCACCTCGCACGAGTAGGTAATTATTTCTTTCTTTCTTTCTTTTATTTATTTCTCCTTGGTATTATTATAATTTTTCTATATATATATAAATAAACTTTAAAAAAATTTCTTGAAAGTATGGATTTTTTTGCGAATTTTACTCCGTACAAGTAAGTAATTATTTGTTTGTTTGTTTTTTTTTTCTTTGGTTTTATTATTATTTTCCTATATATATATATATATTTTTTAAAAAAAAATTTCTTAAAAATTTAGAATTTTTGTGAATGCCACCCCACACAAGTGAGTAATTATTTATTTGTTTTTCCCCTTGGTTTTATTATTATTATTTTATATATTTATTTACTTATTTATTACTTCCTCCGTTCTTTTTTATTAACTGAATCTCACATATCAATAAATTTAGTTATTTTATAAATTTTTATAAAAAAATTACTATTTTTCTAAAATTATCTTTAATTTATATCTTCACATTTTTCACTTAAATTTAATTTTAAAAAAAGAATTGAATAGAGTATTGGGGTAATTTTAAAAAAAAATAATAAATATTTTTTGATGTTAGAAAATAACAAATAAAAAATAACATGGATTTGTGAGAGATAAAAGAAGAAAGAGAAGAGGGTTAATTTTTTTAATTTATTTCTTAAAAATAAGGAATTTTTGTGAATTTCACCCGCACAAGAAAGTAATTATTTGTGTTTTTTTTTTCCTTGGTTTTATTATTAACTTTTAAAAGTATTTTCATAAAAATGGGTGATTGAGTCCGATTAATTAATTATTTATTTTAAAATTTTCTATGACATTTTAGCTATTATTTATTCCTTCTGGTCTTATTTACTTGTCTAATTTGTGAAGTTTTAGTTTTTTTTATATGTCCATTTAGCAAATCTATGAGACACTAAATAGTTTTTTTTCCTTTCTAATTTTACTCTTTATTTTTAAAATATTGGAGTACTATATTTTTTAATATTTTTTGGAAAAAACTAAAACTACTATGGTAAGAGAGAGGATAGGGCGAATAAAAGATATAATTAAATTATAATTAAAAAAATTAATGAAAAAATTCTGATAGGGTTCTAATAGGGTAATTTTGAAAAATTAATATAATTTTCTATAAATTTAAGACAATAACTTATGTTAATCAATTTATTAATAGGTATGAATCAGTTAAAATGGGAAGTAAAAAGGACAGAGTAGTTTTTTTCATATATTATTTATATATTTTTTAGTTATAAATATTTATAAGAATAAAATTACATAGATACCATATCTATGTAATTTTTGAGGGTCATGAGCTGTTAGGTTTAATAATCTTCCATCATCTATGAGTAATTTTCTATCTATTGTCTCTAACTCCAATCTTCGTCCTCTAGGTCTATTTCTATCAGAGATATCATTTTCGGGATTATAAGTATTATAAGGGATCCGACTAGGTTGTCCACTTGGGGCTGACACAGATGTTCCATAAAGCGGTGTATTGCTACTGCTTCCGGTAGGGTGTGAGGTGGAAGGGTTCTGGGAGGGACTATGGCTGCCTACTCCTGATTCCATAAGATTAAGAAGTGGTTTTACTTCTTTGTCTTGGGCATTTATGCTATTGTAATGAGCAATTAAGTTATGATTTTTATCATATTCTAATGTATCATAGACATCTAAATGTCCCTTTTCTACCATTTCTATTTCTAGTTTTAATATTTCTTCATCTGATAGAGAAATTTTTTTTTTGGATTATTATGGTTTTATCGGGAATTCTATTCATTATATATAATTATTGTATTTATATGGTGTACTTAGAATAAAAATATTGAAGGGATAAATTTTTAAATGAATTAAATTATATTATTGAAAACTTCAAAAAATAATATAAAATAAAAAAAATTGATTACAAAAGACAAGTGATGTGATATAAAAAGAATTCTGGTTGTTTACTTAAAATACCACTGTTTTTCACGGAAATTTCAAATTTACTACTAATGAAGCTAATATGCTTATAGTGTTGGATGTATTGATTTTTTTCTTTTTTTTAATATTCCTATAAAATATATTATTTATTTTTTAAATTTTAAATTAAAAATTTAAAAATATAATTATCATTTATTCTCTAATAGTATAATAATCGAATTGTTCTCTCTACTTTTTTTCTCTTTTTCTTTTTGGTCTTTCTATTCAGAAATGCACCTCACTAATCTCTCTACTCTTAAAAATGACCCAATTTAGTCCATCTATCCTTAATCTCTTCCCATCTAGTCCATCTATTTTAAAAAATACAAATTTAAATAATTAGCCTATTTTTAAAAGTAGAAGGGCTACAAATGAAACCAATTTTCAAGAGTAGAGGGACTACTTAGGAGCATTTCTGAGTGGAGAGACTAAAAAAGAAGAGAAAAAAATAGAGGGACTAATTTGGGTATTATACCATTCTCTAATTGCATGCATTAGCATGTAGAAATCAAAAACCAAAATAAGTCTTTTATACTTTGCTTGATTTTAATTTTTCATAAATTTTAATAATATTGAAAATGAAAATAATATATCATATATGTACAAACTACGCGTGTTCACCAGCATGAGAAAAAGACAAAAACCAAAATGAATCTTTTTATATTTTTCTTGAATTCCAATTTGAAAAGGAACATTTTTGATATAATTGGAAAGCTTTTTGAGTAATTATTTTTAATTTTTAATTTTAAATATTTATGAGGGTTTGGGCTAATTTATTAAAATATTGTTTTTTTTTAATTATTTCTTTAAATGCGCATTTCCGTAATTATTTACGGAAATGCGCATTTCTATATTTTTATTATTTTTAAACAAACTGGGTCCCACTCTAATTTTTTTAATATTTAAATTTAATTTTTTTAAAAAACAGAGGGCCCGTTATTTTTTTAATATTAAGTTTTTATTTTTTTAAGAACTGCGGGTCCTGATAGTTTTTAAATTAAAAACATTTTACATTCAAACCCTTATAATTTTCATTAATTTTTCTTATAACTTATTTTTTCTCACTTCTACTATGTTATTTTTTTACTTTCATTAATTACTTCTCACTTCTTCGTAATTCGGTAAATAATTAAAAATGTTTTTAATAAAAAGCAAAGAAAAAGAGGAAGCTTATATGAAAGTCAACTAGTTAACACGGATAAAAAAAACATACCTGAGTCCATTGATCAAAATTGAGTAACTAGCGAAACCGTAGTGGAAGCTTATTTTTTTCGTCAAGAGTTCCTCTCGGGCCTTGGTGCGTGTTCCTCTCGACCAAGGTTGTCTCCTTCGTTCGATATAATGAGAATATGAATTTTTGCTAGATTTAATGTAAAAAATAAAAATAACATTGCAAGAAAATAAAAAAACTACTAATGACAAAAATTTTTAAAGAAGAGCTACTATATTGATAATTTTTTTCTTATAGAAAATACTTGTGTGTTTTTAGAAAAGAATTTGGAGGGTTTATATGAGCTCCAGCCCAACAAAATGGATGGCTAAGATCAATTTCATCCAATGGCTCTCATGAATGTGGTAGGTACCAATTTCATCCAATGGCTCTTATAGAAACATTTTTTTAATTATTTAAATTATTAACAGCCGGTTATAATTAGTGAAAGTAAAAAAATAACATAGTAGAAGTGAGAAAAAAATAAGTTATAAGAAAAATTAATGAAAAATTATAAAGGGTTTGAATGTAAAATGTTTTTAATTTAAAAAAACTATCGGGACCCGCAGTTCTTAAAAATAAAAACTTAATATTAAAAATAACGAGCCCCTCTGTTTTTTTAAAAAAATTAAATTTAAATATTAAAAATTAGAGTGGGACCAGTCTGTTTAAAAATAATAAATATAAAATGCGCATTTCGTAAATAATTACGAAATGCGCATTTAAGGAAATAATTAAAAATAAAACAATATTTTAATAAATTAGCCTGAGGGTTTGCATCTCAAATCCATTCGCCAAACATTTTTTTGAACAATGATTCGTACCGGGAGTAGCTAAGACATCCATGTTGTCTTTCACTGATGATTTGCATTATAGGTGTCAAGCAAAAGACTTCTAATGCTTGCCTTAGATGTGATGACACGACTCAACAAACCATTCATTAAACTCATGTAGGAGCATGCGATGGTCACATTAGTAGACATGCGCTAGCTAAGAGAACTTCTTTAGGGTACTATTGGCTGGCTTACTGGGGGGAAGGACAACATAGAGTTTGTGCGTAGGTGTAAGGATTTTACATGGAGATTTCATCCATGCCCCTTCAACGTCTTTCTTTCACACCCGGTTTTGACCGTCCAATTCTTCCTCTATGGGTTCCATATTGGGTTCAAAGAGGAAGAGAAATTCAAAGTTATAGAGCTTCTGAAGCAGATGGCGGCAGATAGGGAGGCGATCGGTAGCGAGGCTGCGAGTCGAGGAGTCTAAAAAAACCATGATCATTGTTACCTGAATGTCAGAGGTCCTAGAGGACCGGAAAGGAGGAGATGGGTTCGGCACCTGATTGAGCAGGAGAAGATTGATATCATTATGTTACAGGAGACAAAACTGGAGTCCATTTCCAATAATGCTTTAAGAAAGATTTGGGCTGGAAGGCTGAGAAAATGGGTAAGTAAGAAAGCCCAAGGTCTTGCCGCCGGATTCTTGATTGGCTGGAACAGCGCCTTGGTCGAGGATATTGAGTCATGTGTTGGGAATTTTGGGGTTGCAGTCCTGTTTAGAAGGAGGGACACAGGCTTCACCTGGGCAACAGTCAATATTTATGGGCCTCATGCCAGTGATTTGAGAAGATAATTTTGGAGAGAAGTTCAGCAGTTAGGTTAAAAATGGAGCGTTCCTTGGATTATAGGAGGGGACTTCAATGTGACTCTTTGGGGGGACGATAGGCTTGGAGACACAGGTAATTTGAGGGCGCAACGTGACTTCGTCGATGCCATCAATCAGCTGGAACTTAGAGAAATCCCTTTCTTTAGCTGGGAGGAGGTTTACATGGTCCAACGGGCAGCATACTCCTGCCTTCGCCATGCTCGATCGGTTTTGAGTTTCGCCAGAGTGGGAGGAAGATTTCCCGTTGACCAGAGCTCTTGCTTTGCCACACTTATCCTCTCTCTGACCATGTCCCGGTGGAGTTGATTGTTGAGGAGAAGATTAAGAGGAAGAGGCTCTTCAGGAGGGACCAATTCAGGTATTATACAATTCTCTAATTGCATGCTTTAGCATGTAGAAATCAAAAACCAAAATAAGTCTTTTATACTTTGCTTGATTTTAATTTTTCTTAAATTTTAATAATATTGAAAATGAAAATAATATATCATATATGTACAAACTACGCGTGTTCACCAGCATGAGAAAAAGACAAAAACCAAAATGAATCTTTTATATTTTTCTTGAATTCCAATTTGAAAAGGTACATTTTTGATATAATTGGAAAGCTTTTTGAGTAATTATTTTTAATTTTTAATTTTAAATATTTTCTGAGGGTTTGCATGCAAATAGACAGTCAAAAGAAGATAAATGCGAACAAAGCTATGATGTAACACCTGACGTTACACCGCACATTCTCCTAATGTGTAAGTTCCATTTTGCCCTTGAATTTTGGATTTTTATGTTTTAATTAATTAATTGTTATTTTTATCTTTGTTTTTAGAATTTTAATTTTAAGATTGCATTTAAGAAAAATCAAAGGATTTATTTGGTTTCTATTTTAAAAATAACAATAAAAGAAATTAAAATGTGCCAATTTTTTTTAAAAAAAATTAGAGTCATAATTTTGAGTTGACTGTGAATATTAGGAAGTTTTATTTAATTATAACCATGTAAATAAAATTTTTATCATAAATGTCTATTAAATCAAAATTAGTATGATGAGTTTATGCCAGTTACCTTTTGATTTATAGACATTGAATTTTCTACTTAATTTGTGTTCGTGTCTTACTCAAAATATAAAATCGAACGTTAGTTTATGTAATATATTTTTTTTATAAAATAGATAAACCACGTAATAAGGGCATGCACAGAGACAGAAATTAAACATCTAACCCTATATCCTCACATGTGGATGCGGGGTTCAAGTGGCAAGCCTGAGTAAACACTATGAATCTGAAACCACCACTTTAGTACTATATTCAAATATATAATAATTTTATTTGTTTATGTAATTTAATTATTAAAAAAATTAAAAAAATTTTAAATTTGATTTTTTTTTTATTATTTTCTCCTTATAAAAGACAGTAGAGATTTTTTTTACATAAATATTTATAGTTGGTTTATGTCTTATGATAATAATAATAATAATAATAATAATAATAATAATAATAGTTTGTAGGGGCTATATTTTGACATAATTATAATTGTAATGATATATGTTTCTTTATTCTTAATGCTCACATTGAACAGTAACATTTATTTTAAATAAGATGGAGGGTATATTTGTCAATTGATACATGAACGATAGCCAAAGTGAAGGAAACGCAGACTTATTGAAAAGACAGTTATACCCCTAAACAAAATCCAATGGGCAGTTATCAAAGAGACCAGGACTTGATGGGAATTGTGGCAGTCAACATGGGCATAATGGGAAATGGGAAGCAGTTGGCTGTTAAAATTTGGATAGTTATTTGTTTGAGTGACGTTTGTGATTACGCGTTCAAACATTTGACTAATTAAAAAAAAAAAATAAAGATTAAGAAGCTAACTGTTACTTAATCCGTCTTTTAAGAGGATTAGACTTCAAAGACTTATTTGACTTTGAGTCTTTCAATTATTGGTTTTCAATTTTATTATATTTTTTTCCTTATTTTTTCGCCTCCAATATATTATTTTTTTATTTTAAGTGTTACATCATTTAATGACGTGACTTTTTAAATAAAAATATATTTTCATGTTTGCAAAAGAGATAATTCTTGATAGGGGAAAAAATGTGGAAAATAAAAAAAAAAGCTAAGAAATATTCACTGTGAATAATTATTGAAGTTTATAATACTTTTAGAAAGTAATTTTTTGAGGCAAAAGTTCCAAATTTGAGTTGTGTTTATTTGATCAAAAAAATTTTAGAAAAATAAATTTTTTAATCATTATTATTATTATTTATTATTATTTATTATTATTATTTTTTTTTCTCCAACTGGTTTTTCAGAAGTGAGATACAGGTAGATTTTTTTAGTAATTATTTTATATATATACAAAAATTTAATTTAATTTCTTAATTTGATATAATCAAAATCATAAGATCTAAAGCCCTTAATTTTAATTTCTTTTGTAATTTAAATAATATGGTAATTTGATTCTATTTATTGCTCACATGATTATCCCAAATAACAGGGATTATTATTATAAGAAAATTAATAAAATATTAAAGGAGTCAAAAACTTGTTTGTTTGATTGAGTCTGAAACCCAAAAAATATGGCCAAATCTTTCATCACTATAATAAATGTAGATAATGTTCAAAATAAACAAATTGCTGTTTGTAATCCTAGTAATGACAATAATAGTGATATTAAATTATATGCATGTTCTTTATCCCAATAAATAAATAAATGCATGTTTGGCGTTTAGTGAAATAAAAATGGCAGGATAAAGTGGCAAATAAAAATTAAAAATTAACTGTTTAGTCGGGTGTATATTACTTTCACATAATGATAATAATAATAATAATAATAATAATAATAAACAAATAGTCTCTCTACAATTTTATTATTCACAAAAAAAAAAATTACTGAGTTTGAGTATTTATAAAATGTCCCTTTTTTTTTTCTTACAACGTAGTTTTATGTCATTTTATTATTAAAAAAACTAACATTGACAAAAATGCTCTGTTTTTTTAAAAAAACAGATAATATTAAATAGAAATGTCATATACTAAACATGAAAGATTAAATATTAAATAAAAAGATATTATATGTTAAGTAAACATTTATGTAGTTACATAAAAACACGCAATATTAAACAAAAATTATACATATTAAGCGAAAGTATACGTTGTAAGATAGAGTAAATTGATGAAATGAGTTGCATGGATTGAAAAATAAACTGTAAAAAAAAAAGCTGCTTGACAAATTCAAATGTCAAAAGATATGTTTAGGATGTTTAAAAACTTTCAAAAACTTATAATTCATTTTCCCTAATAATATAACAAAAGAAGATGTGGCAAATCAACAAGCACTTTGATCTATGCACACTAATCCATTCCTATTTAGAAGACACAAATAATTGGAGTAACATAACTTGTTATGCACGTCCATGATTTGACTTGTCCATATTTTTGTTAAAAGAAATTTATAAATATAAATTAAAAAATAAAATGTTTGTAGATATCTTGATAGAAAGCAAGGAGAAGTTCATTATTATGTAATTATGAAGTTTTGTAAGGGTATGCATGTAAAAACAAAAAAGAAAAAAAGAAAAAAACCTAATTATTAATTAACTATTTTTTCATCACTGTATAAAGGGAATGTACATTCTCTAATCTTCAGGATATCTTTATAATACTTCAATAATTGTAACCATATAATTCACTAATTTCTGTCTGATTAAACAACATAATCAGTACGCGAGCATTTGCCACTTTGCATATATGAACAATTATCGATACTAAATGAAAAAATCGACATAAATAAACAAACCTAACTTCACCATATACTCTTTCTATGTTTTGTTTGGATGATGTTATTATTGCGATACAAGTATTGATACAAAGATATAATGAATAACTCATGTGTTATAATCATAACAACATCCAAACACAGCATTATATCCAGCAAAACGAGATCAAAATGTGAAGAAACTCTGTATTGTTTGAAATCTAATGTTTTTTGTAAGTCGAAAATAAGCATAGATATTTTCATGGAACATGCCTATATCTATGTCCAATACACTGGATGATACTATAAATTCCCAAGATACGACGATGATTTATATTAACGGAATAAAAATGCCGGTCTTTTTTTCTGAGTGAGGTCTTTGAACATGCCAAAAACTAGTGTCAGCTACTGACAGAATACAAGTAACATAGCAAAAACAGGTGGAAAAATACAAGTAAAGATTTAACTGATAATTAAGATTAGAGCTTAACCTCCACATCGACTCCGGCCGGGAGGTCGAGTTGCATTAGAGAGTCGATTGTCTGGGCTGTCGGGTGCAAAATATCAATCAAGCGCTGATGTGTTCGGATTTCAAAGTGGAACCGCGCATCCTTGTGGACGTGAGGTGACTTGAGAACACAGTATACCCTCCTCTTGGTTGGCAATGGCACAGGGCCCATGGTTTTGGCGTTGGTGGTCCGAGCAGCATCCATGATCTGTTTGCATGAGTCCTCGATCAGGGGTACCCAGTACGACCTCAGCTTTATCCTAATCTTTTGCTTGGGGGCTAGCTGGTAAGATTACACCATAGTCAATTGTTGAACTAGAGAACAAATAAAAGACAACTCATATCTTACAGGGTGATCTTATTTTCTCAAGAACTGTGGCAACCAGAAAATGTATTCCTGACCAGAACAACTACAAACATTTTTATGTCAATTGGTTCTAGTTGGTGCAGCTAATATCTAGTAGCAGATGCATAAAGTCTGAACTGGGACAGGGAAAGGATTAGGGTAACTGTTGTTCTGATTTCTGCGCAAACTTACCTTCTCAACACTGATTGACTATTCACAATTGTGAATTCAAAGATAAAGAGCAAGTAAAGGCAGATTCTTGAAACGGATAATCATGTATTTACACAAGCAATGAATTATAGACTCCATAAATCAGGCAGGAGAATAAGCAGTATTAAGTGTTTCTCACTGAAATCTGGCAGATAAATAGCACAATACCCTTTATTTATTGTTCCTTGCCAGCAAAAACATACAAGCTCATTATAAGCTCCACATAATGCATGTCGTTCTTACACAGGCATGTTACACAAAAGGGAATTGAAATAACAATATAAATATATATAATTAGCTGGTTCCAACTGTAGCATGTCTGTGCTTATTGTAAAACTAAGCCTTTCACAGGGAAAAAGATTTCACACACAGAAACTGCCACCGAAATAAAATGCATGGCAAATTCACAATCAAGTAGTGAAGAAGAAATTGCATGTGACGCTTATATAGGCATGAAAGCGCAATTAACATCGAGCATGGAGAAAATTCATATTTTGATTCAAGGTGGAATAAGTTTCATTGGAAGCACGACATCATTGAGATTAAAGCACTGGAGAGGTAAGTATAGATAAACAGAGAGTACATGGAGATTGTCATGATAGATGTAAAACCATCTGCAGAAATCTAACCACAGCCTTTAGCTACTCTCTTAATATTTAAAACAGGAACATGTATGAATGTTGTTGACATAAGCAAAGATTCAAACAAATGGTCCATATTCAACTGTTTCAGTTTTAATGAGCAAAACAGAAGTTTAATTAGAGGTGTTGAGACATGGTCATGAGTGTTGTGCGGAAATAGAGGTGGTAAATATAGGCAACACTGCTCCCAAAATAACAGGGAACAAACCCTTGGTTCTATTAGACATGCTCAGCATAAAGGAACCTCTGATTTATTGAATATGGACATTTGCTTGGGAGCTCTCTGAAATACTATTTATCATACCATTTATACAGTCATAAACAATGGAAGGTACATTATACCCAAGCAACTGACACTGAGAACATACATAGAGAAGTGCAAGATGCACATTATGCTATTAAGACAAATATCTAGAATGTGTTCCATTCCAAAGGATTCTGAATTATAGCAGTATACTGTTACTAAGTGATGGAATAATTATAGTAGTATAATGTTACTAAGGAGTGGAATTTCACTTGCAATATTCTTTAACAGCACAATAGGAAGCATATATATGAAATCATGAAGAACAAAGCACATAGTCAAGTGATAAAAAAATACTTACATTCCACACCAACATGTTTATCTACACACATATTTTAGCAAGTCTAATTGTCAAATGGTGAACAAAACCTGCTCCTTTGATATGATCCCAACTCACAGAATGTCAATTAAAAATTTTGCATACCTTTCGAGCTAGTATTTTTCAAGTTTATATATACACAATCAAAATGAGTAAATTTGTGGTTCCTAAAATATTGTTCAATGTTAATTGGCAGACAAGGGAAGCTTGGGTGTTGTTCACAGTGGGTTCAGATGGTGAGTGAAATGAGAATTCTAGATGATATTAGTTAGTCACAGAAAATTTGCTTTCAAAATTATAAGCATCCTCATTTGGATCAAAAAAATCAGTAGTACTATTTACATGTAGGAGCTTTCAATGGCTCAGGGCTGGCTAGACATGAAATGACAGAAATAGTGGATGTAAATATGACCAACGTGCTACAATCCCAGGAGTACTCAGACATGAAGCTAATTCAAGAGTGAAAAAATGAATGATTACAGACTTGACATGACACAAAATTCAGGGGCAGTTGATGGTACTTAACATAATCATGGTAACTGAAGGCAGGAGGAGGAGAATGATAGGATATAAGTGCATTTACATATTAGCTTTTTATGAAATTTGTCCCCCACAATCAATTATGACAATATTAGTATGAAAGAAGGGAAAAAGGGCCATCACTTCAAACAATATGTAGTTTTAAAAATGACACATTTAAGTTGTTCGAGAAACATTATAAACCACAAGTAGATTAGTATTAAAAGAAAAGGCAATAAGAATCCAAAATAATCACTAGTTGAAAAAAACCCGTTCATGTTTTGAAGCCTTTGCTATCAACTGACATGGACAAAGCACTCTCTTAATGAGAGATAGTGCCCTAGAATGAAACTAAGCAGCATCATTAACAAAGCCAAGGGTATGATCTGAAGACTTAAATGAACTAGAGGTGGAATTGAGATAGAGAAAGTAGATGTTCCCAGTGCCAGCAAGTTCAACTCAATATAGCCAATTCAGTAACCAAATATAAGCATTCAAGATCAAAGGAATTCTTTTGGAAAATGGGAAACAAGATCCAATCTGAAAAGGCAACTCCTTCTATGTGGTTGCTAAAAAGTCTTTGAAGTTCTAACAGATATCTAAAACAAACCACAGCCAGAAAACATGTTTCAGAGAAGAAAAAGTGGCATACCTTAGTAGAAGCCTGAAACTAAAGCAAAACCAACAAAAAGGGACAATCTTGATCCAGAAGAGAAGCTAAGGTATGCATGACATTCTCCATACAAACTGAATTCGGTAGCAAGGTAAGACTAATATAAAGAAGTGGCATAATGCTACAGTAAAACCACCGCAAAAATACTCACAAGCTCAAATTTACAGATAAAATAGAAGAAAAGAAACATAAAAATTGAGACTACTACTTACAAAGATTTCTCCTAATTCTGATAAAGAACATACAAGTACCTTAGCAGAGCTGAAGTTGCAGATGGCATTTTGGCAAAAGAAAAAAAGAGAAAATTGCAGCAAAAATTCACTAAATTACTTAAATAAACACAGCGAATCAACATTAATAAACTAGAAAGAGAACAAAAACAGAGCAAACCAGAAATACATAAAGATGGAATTTTGAAGAAGTAGAATCACGCATCTTTCTCAAAATTACAAGCAATTAGAATAAAAATACCTTATCAGCATCACTGATAATAACAGATGGCTCCGGAACCTCATCTCCTGCAACCTTCTCACATAAAAAAACACCCAATTCACATTCAATCAACGCCATTTTCACCAAAAACCAAGACAAAACGAGAAAAAAAAAATCACAACTAAACACCAAACCTCAAATTCAGTGGAAACCTTCTAAAGCATCCAAGGTTTCCTTGGGACTCAACAACCTCCGGGGCAGCGAAGACGCGGAAAGAAGAAGAGGGCGCGCGGGAGCGGATACTAGGAAGAGACCTGGGGCCGGGCGTGTGGAGAGGGAGCTCAAGTGCGAGCTTGGGGTTAGGAGAGACGGAAGAGGAGTGGCGAAGAGGGAGGAAGGCGAGAGTGGCGGAGAGAGAGGAAGAAGCGGCCATGGTGATGCGCGCAGCTCTCGCGCTATCCGGAGTGGAGTGGTGGCCAAATAGAAGGATAACGATTATTATTATTATTATTATTATTATTATTATTATTATTATTATTATTATATAAATAAATTGTCATCTTAATTAAAAAAAATAAAAAAAATGATATTTAAGTTTTTTTTACCTACATATATTTAAAAAAAATTACAAAATTTACACTTATTTCCGTTTATAATTTTAAATTTGATATATGTATATAAGTATTAAAGTTTAGGGTTTTATAATATTTAGAGTTTAGATTTTTGGATATAAAATTGGGAGTATATTATTCGATAAAGCTATTAAGTAAACATAAAATCTATTTTTATAAATTATAATTATTTATAAAATCTATTTAATTACTACCATATCTTTAATATAACTAAGTTTAAAATAAAAATATTTAAGATACTTAATTCAAGGAAGAAAGTGTTCTTTTAATAAAAATAATTTAATGATTTTCATAGAATAAAATTAAATTATATAAATTTAAAAATTTAAAGATATATACAAATCTCTGTAGATTCAAAATCTGTGGAAGTTCATATCAATTATTGGATTATTTTTTATCTATTTATTTTTTTACACATTAGTAATATGCTGTTTTTTTTTTTTTTCATTGTGTTTAAAAGGTTTTGAATTTAAAACTTCTCAAACACAAGCAAGGTAAGAAATTACTAGGTTATGTCTTGGTTTTTTTAACCATTGGATTTTAATCCAAAGTTTGTGCTGTGTAATGAATAATATCATCTGTGCTTATAAGTTATAAATAGTAGAACAATAAAAAGTGGCAATAAAAAAATAAGATGGATGGTATTTTGATCTAAACTGTTCAATCAATTTGTGTATAGTATTTGAACAAATCTCAAACGTTCAACCCTATTAGACTTACAGAAACTATAAAATTTAAAAACTAAAACTAATGAACCCTAATAACACTAATTAGCACTCACTATAACTAGCTAAAATAGTTACTGTGCTTAACTACGGATGTTCATATGACGTATTCCATATATATATATATATATAATGTGTTTCTTTCTAAGTCTAATAAAAACTTTTCTTTTAAATTGTTCTAATGGAAAAATGAGTGATACATGAGAATCTAAATAAATTATTAATTTGTTAATGAAAATCTAAATTAATGTTTCTATGCAGAAAAGCCCCTTCAAAAACTACATATTCTCATTAAACCCCTAAAAAATCCACAAAACCAAAACCACCGTTTTTTTTTCATCATCTTCTTCTTCAGAGACTGCTCCGGCGATGTGGACAGTGCGGTGCCCCTACTGCCCCGGCGGCCACGGCCGCTGCGCCACTGCCGCCTCCGGCCGGAGCATCACCGAGTGCTGCTCCTGCGGCCGCGTCGTCGAGGAACGCCAGTCGTACTCCCACCCTCTCTTCCACCTTCGCGCCACCGACTCCCCTCTCCCTCTCGTCCTCCCCGACCTTCCCCCTCTCCATGAATCCATCCATGGCGGCGATGGTGATGCCGACGATGACCCTTTCCACCCGACTGGATTCATCACCGCTTTCTCCGCTTTCTCCCTTGAGCCCCACCCGGTGAATGCCCGCTCCGCCTCCTCCTTCTCCGGCGCTCTCGCCGAGCTCGAACGAGCTCTTGCTGCTGAACCCACTGATCCCTCTCCTGATCCCCTTGTTTCTCTTGATCACCTCCGCGCGTACCTCCAGATCGTCGACGTTTCGTCCATTCTCGCCCTTGATCGCGATATTGCTGACCACGCCTTCCAGCTCTTCCGCGATTGCTCATCCGCTACTTGTTTGAGGAATCGCAGCGTCGAGGCTCTCGCCACCGCTGCCCTCGTCCAGGCCATTCGTGAGGCGCAGGAGCCCCGCACCTTGCAGGTACTGCCGAATTTAGCTTCTTTTTCATCCAAATTAGAAATTGAATCTTTGGTTTGGTGTGTGGATTGAGATTGATTTTCCATTGATTTGAAGGTTTTGATTCTTGTGCCCTTTCTTCACTGTCAAATTTAGCTTCTTTTCTCATAGAAATGAGAGATTAAAATATATCTTCTGGTTGGTATTTAGTCTTGAACCCTTTTTTCGCACCAGAATGGGCTATTTCTTCTTCATTGAATGAGAAATTAAAATCTATCTTTTGGTTGATGATTAGTTTAGATGTTCCATTGATGCAAGGTTTTGATTCTTGTGCGCTTTCTTCACCTGTCAAATTTAGCTTCTTTTTCATCCAAATGAGAGATTGAAATCTATCTTCTGGTTGGTATTTAGTTTAAATGTTCCATTGCTGTGTGGGATTGGATTTTTATCAGATTCACTGTAGAGAGCACTCTATTGTGGTTTATCACAAATTCACAATGCTGATACTTCATCCAAAGAATTCTGGTCTGTTCACAGAAAGAGAGCATTTATTTGAGACTGATATTGATTTCTGTTGGTAACTAGAGTGTTTTCCACTATGTGGACAGTTGGAAGGCATCTAACCTAGGGTTTAAAGATAAAAATTATCTTTGTCGTCAATCTCAGACAAAGAAAATATATCTAAAACCTGTTTTTTTTTTCTTTTTTTGGAATAAGAACTAGGAATAACCTTGATTTTTCCAACTTTGGTGTTCATGAGTGAGAGATAATGCTCTACTGGGGATTAGAGGCAAAACATGAATGTGTGTTTTATCGAAATTACATGATTACATCTGTTGTTGATTTTCTTGAATTATTATTTTTTTTTTCCAATTATGTGGGATGCAATATGAGACTGTGGATTTAAGGGAAACCATTACTGTGTTTTGGCAGATTACCTCTGTTGCTGATGTTCTTGAATTGTTTTTGTGTTTTCTTAATTATGTGGAATATAATGTGATATTGTGGATGGGGGTGAACCATTTATATATTTTTGTGTAGAGTACCTCTGTCATTGATGTTCTAGAATTGTTTGTTTGTTTGTTTTGTTTTGTTTGAGATATGTTGGGTAGAATGTGATACTGGGGACTGGAGGAACATAATTAGTGTGTTTTGGCAGATTACCTCTACGCTGATGTTCTTGGATCTTTGTTTTGTTTTGTTTTTTATTGGTGACTTGTTATTTTTGAATTAGTTGGACTATCTAGATATTCATGGGATTGAATACCATGTATTATTCATACCATTTTGTTTGCTGGGATGTTAGTGGCTTACTTTAGCTAAAGGAAATTCACTTAGTCCGGATTGGCATAGAACTAGATATTGATTGACTGATTGAAGATCTTAATATAAAGTTTATTGTGGTCGTGAAGCATACTGGTGGTTGGTATTTTTGGTTATTGAATTTATGCCGTCATGATTTTGCAAATTTCATTAAGTGAGGACTTTCTCTAACGATCTAGTGGATTGAAATAGTTTCTGAACTTCAAATGTCCAAAGATATTGTTTGGCAGGACAGATAGAAACCTGAGAAACGGTTTTCCTGCTTTTATTTCTGAATGTCTTACACCCACATGCTACCAAAACATAGTTTGTATTAGGAATTCTCCATAATCCTCCGTCCTGGCCCTAAGAATAGTGATGCACATGGACTATTATCTGTGTTAAATTTTGAATAACAAGATCCTTCAAGTTTAGAATATTTCCCATGATGACTTTTAATATGTCCTGTTTATTCCCTTGCAGGAAATTTCTGCTGCAAGCAACCTCCCACAGAAGGAAATTGGGAAGTATATTAAAATCTTGGGTGAAGCTTTAAAACTCAGCCAGCCAATCAACAGCAATTCTATAGCAGTTCACATGCCACGGTTTTGCACTCTTCTTCAGCTTAACAAATCCGCTCAGGTATCACTCACTCTTGTGACCTCCATGAATGTCATGAGTGAGCTTCTCTCATTATTTATGTAATTGTCACAGGAACTTGCAGCGCATATTGGAGAAGTTGTCGTCAATAAATGTTTCTGCACTCGTAGGAACCCAATCAGCATATCTGCTGCTGCTATATACCTAGCATGCCAACTAGAAGATAAGCGCAAAACACAAGCTGAGATTTGTAAGGTTACCGGTCTCACGGAGGTCACTCTTCGCAAAGTCTACAAGGAACTGTTAGAGAACTGGGATGATCTGCTGCCCCCTAATTACACACCGGCTGTTCCTCCTGAGAAGGCTTTTCCAATGACTGCCATCAGCTCAGGTCGATCCACTTCTAAATCAGATATTGTTGAGATACCTCACCCGATTCCACATCAAGAAAAAGACAAGCAACCGGAAATGCCGAAATCAAGTAAAGCTCTGGATGCTATGGAGAGTGATCATCAGGTGAAAGTCAAAGAGGAAATGGAGAACCAAAGTAACCCTCATGGACGCCTTCCTTCATCATCGAGGGACTTGAATCAGGTAGCATTCTGGCAGACACAAGCTTCATTTACTGCACAGAAGAATGGAGGTGAGAACAAGTCAATGTTATCTGAATGTGATCAGAAGATTGATAGAGATTTGAAGACTGGTAGCAATTCTAGAGCAACATCCCAGAGTGCGGCTCTTTCATCTTCAAAGAGATTCATCCATCCATGGCAAATCAATGTGCAGAATGTCCCACCTGGATCTTCTGTTCGGTTTGGGGAACAACAAGTAAGCTCTGATTTTGTATCTAGTGTTCCGGGAATCAAGAGTCAGAGAGGCGGTACTGATACTGATCGGGCAACCGACAAACATCAACATTAGTCTATTTTATTCGAAACAAGTGGTTCAAGCAAGGAGAAGTAGACGAAAAATGCTCAAGTTTAGAAAAGTCCCTCATTCCTTTGTGATTGTAACTGCTGCATTGGTCCCGGTCCTCCAGCAAGAACAGAGAGCTTATATGTTGAGGAAAGTAATATATATATATATATATATATTTGGCTATTCGTCATCTGCGGATGTGTGTAGAGCGTCCATAGATGACCAATCTGAATAGGAGGGGTGTAAATAAAAGTGGATGGATGAGATTTAATTTTTTTTACTATTATGAAGATCGCATGATTGAGATGAAAATATTGTTCATTTTCATTTTTATTGTATTATTGTTTATAATAGTACTGTTCTTCACATTTGATACCGCACTGTTTTAAAAAAACACTGTTTTTTAAACACGGTTCATAGAATGAATGATGTTAACTATTTGATTCAAATCTAACAGTTGAGAGGGGACATTGGTGTTGAGAATGTACATTTGTAGATAACTTATTTACAAATGTCCCCTTGAATACCGGTTATATACATATACTCATGAGTTTTCTTTTTGAAAAGATTTCTGAATTTTGAATAATGGATTATTCCATAGGAACAGTAAAAAAATTTTCCCTTGCGCACACAATTTACCATTTTACCATTTTATGCTGATGTAAAAAGTATTTTCTGGGTTTTGTTTGTCTTTAATGCTGATATATACATAAGATGTGTAGATGATGAGAATTATTTGCAAAAAGAGGGATCAAGGGCAAAAGAACCACATGTATAATTTGTTCAGAACAAAACTCACCAAGGACTCAAAGAACTTTAACCTTATATATTTGACTATCGCTGAATACTTTGGATAAATTATAACTTAAAACTTTTTCAACAGTTTGATTGGTTTACTATTTTGATCAAAGTGAAAGAGAACAATATCATTCTTGGTCTCAAATAGTCTTGTACACAAAACTTGTGTACATCTTTGATCTGGTAGTATGATGAACAACATCAGTTGAACTATCATAAAAATTAATACTTTCGTGTGATAACTTCACTATTTGTAAGTAACAGTCATAAAATGAAAAAGAAACATAAGTTGCCTTCATCTTTAATCTCGAGTTTAATGAAAGGGTGCGCCGACAAATGAACCCCATTGCTCCTTTCCAATCCATGTGATCACCGTATTCTTCATCAGGCAAAGTATCGTATCATCTCTATCATGTACCTAATAAACAGACAGGAATGCATTGCATTATATTTTCATACTCTAGTGATCAATGGAATTTTAGTATTTATACTACTGCTTACCATAATTCTGATGTTTCTTTGAAAAATCATAAATGGCCTTCAAAATGGCACCATATTTCATGGTTTTCAATGAACCCATATGTCTGCAAAACAGAAAGCACCACAACCACACTTGGTTACAAGAAATTGAACCATATCGAAAAAAAGCAAGATAGACACTCTTTTATCTGTAGATAACCCAGAGAAATATATATATATAAAAAGGGGTAAATTACTGATTAGTCTATGAATATTTTCATTGTGACTGACTAATCTATGTTTGCCAAATGGTTCCTCTTTCTAGGTCGAGCAACCTTTTAGCTCTCATTAGTCCACCTCAAAGTCACCTTTTTTTGCTTAAAATCCCACTAGCAACCTTGTCTTTCATGACGATTAGTTACCAAAGCAGCGGCAAAGCTAAATCATAACAAATGTTTTGTGGATTTGGAAGAAGTGTAGAGCTCATCTTCAGAAATTGAAAATATTCAGGGAGACGAACTTGCTTTCCTCAATACAAAAAGAAAAACATGGCCCAGGGAACTGCCTATGGATGGAATTTTATCGGGTTGAGTTCCTTACCAAGATTTTTTCCAAATGAATTTATTATTAGTTTGGAAACCACGGCCTCCATGAGATGACACCACATAACTGTAGCTTCTATTGGTGAAGGATTTATCCTATGCTATGTAAAAGTCTCATGTATTAGATAAGTAAACTAGTCCTCGGGAACAGATATAAGAAAAGATTAATGATGTCATCATAAACTACTCACATAATCTCAGTATATCGCATTCTCCATGCAGGAAATCCTAAGTGGCATCTAGCAGGTCCATAAACAAGAAGGAGATCAGGTTCTGGTCCTCCACAACCTAAAATATGGAGTATATTAGTTCAAGAAATCATGTCACGAAATGTGAAAAATCAGTTAGGTTAGAATAAGTACATACCCACTGCCATTAAAGCATCATCCATGTCAGCTTCGGTGAAAACTGGCTCAACCCTATCTGAAACTGCAGGATTGCTTTTCAAGTATTTAGAGCACAGGAAACTGGCTGCTTTAGCAACACCTTCTTTATTATCAGAAAAAGAAAGCAATTCTATCACCATTCCTTCCTGATCAAGAAGTAAAATTAGAACCCTTAATGTAAAGTGATGCTTGATTTCCAAATGATGGAAATATTATTCTAGAATTGCAGAAAACAATGTCATAAAATGCAATGCCCCCAGATTTAACATGGACAGAAAAGGTAAAACAAAAATTCAAGGTCAAAGACTCACAAAATGTGTATTCTTTGAATCACTGGAACTATGATCAGATCCAATTGACTTCTTCAGCACACCTAAACAGGAATATAGATCAAGATCACATAAGAATAGCCAACCTATTTTCCATTAAAACAAAATATATCATTCAGTTTATATGAATGGCATAATAAGAAAAGCGCTGACATATAATAATGAACAAGAAGTGTCTGATATGTATCTGTTACGTAAAACCAATTCTATATTAACTTCATCATCATAATCACTGACAATGCTTGTATCAACTAGGAAATTAATTAAGATTTTCAATGACAGCACAAGCTCTTTGTTGCTAGGTCCACGCAAAACAAATAAGCATTTCATGAATATTACTGTTGCAAACTCTTTTAGGAAAACTTTTTATCTAGAATGAGCTGCCTCTAGCTGAGGCCAATAGAGCGTTCAAGCTAAATATCCAACCCTGCTTCTTGATTCCTTAATCTTGGAACTCAATTGAACTGCAGCATCTCTACCACTAGCCAATAAGGAGCCAACAGTGGAGCAACAGATGATTTTTTTAGAGTTCACAACTGAAAATCTATGACCAAATCGAAGAAAAGCAACTATGCATCCTTTGTGCTTGTAAACTAAATGCTTTTATTAAGGAATACATGCCTGCACAATTGACTGATAAACACCAATTTAATTCATTGCCTAAACCGCTTGAGATTGATTTTGACTTATGCTGAGAGCCATGTATTATGTGACTACCCATCTCATGACAGATATCAGCCAGGATGCTAGAGATTTCACAACCATGAACACTAAAAAATTTGGCCTTAGCCATAATGATCCAAATATTTGCTAATAATTCAGTCATAATTTCAATAAAAAATTGTCAAACAGATAAATGAGCTATTGTTACTTCATGTAAACTTTTGATAATCAAACAACCATGGCTTAAACTCAGCATCATGCTCACCTTCCATGTCATAGAGGATGACATTCTTCACTCCAGTACTTGATAACCAGTGCAAAAGCCGCTTAATTTTTACAGTATTCTTCGCTTGTTCACTATCCACAACAATGCCAAGATATTTAAGATTACTCAAGTCCAGATTCCAGTACTTTCGCAGCAAACCACTCGAGATGCTATAACAAACTAGTGCATGAATCAGAGATGACCCAGCATGCACAAGAGTAACGAATAGATGGAGCAAATACCAGCACAATCCAAGTGTGAATCTCCAAATAATTGATTCTTGGAATCCCTGCTCACAACAAAATCAGAGAGAGATCAACTCCAAATCAATTCAACTTTGCCCTAAACTTCTTCTACTTCTTTTTTCCCCATCTCCGAAAGTACAAATTCAATCTTGAATCACCAACTCATTCAAAATCAAACAAAGGAAGGATCTTTCCAAAAACTCAGACGCCAATCTCGAATCACCAACTCGTTCAAAATCAAACAAAGAAAGGATCTTTCCAAAACTCAGACGCCAATCTCGAATCACCAACTCATTCAAAATCAAACAAAGAAAGGATCTTTCCAAAAAAACTCAGACGCCAATCTCGAATCACCAACACATTCAAAATAAAAAACACCACCAAATCCACACAAAACCACTCAGAAACACATCACAATCATCAAAATCAGAACCAACAATAATAAAATCGATTAAATGAGAAACGAAGAACAAACCCGAAGATTAGGGGAGTAAATCCAGAAGAAATCATCCCCAGGGTTCACGGAAGCGAAGGCCATGCGAGAGGAGGGGAAGCTGGGCAAGGTGGTAGAAGAGCGGAGGAGAAGGAGAGGAGAAGGATGAAGACGGAGGCGTGGAGCGAAGCAAAGAGCGGGTCTTTCTCATGGGGAATGCTGCAAGCGTGAGAGCACGCATGCTCTTGTTGTGCTTCTCCCCGAGTCTACAGACGAAGACAAGAGACCGTGGATTCGGTCCGGTTTGCACAGCGGCTAACCGAACCGGATTTGAACCAACTCCGGTTCAAACCGGCTCGAAATTTAAAGAACAATGTTGTATTTATATTGCGTGACATCACGGACTCATCATCTACTCCATTTTTTTTTCTCATCATTTTTTTTCTAAAAAAATTTATTTATTTTTATTATTTAATATTTAGAATTTAAGATTTCAAGATTTACAGTATTTGATTTTAAGATTCTAAAGTTTTTAGATTTAAAGATTTATAGTATTTTAATTTTTTTTTTTTTAAATTTAAGGGTTTATAATGACTTGTTGGCATTTATGTCATTCAAAAAGTGATTTAAAGAAGTTTATTCAATTTGTTTAGCATTACTCTTATATACAAGTAGTTTGCATGCATGTATTTTCAAATTTATTCACTCAATATAAAATGGAGATGTATTTTTTTAATTTTAATTAAATTTGATTTTATCCATTATTATTATTATTATTAGACCGATTTAGGCCCACATTTGACTTCATAGGCCGGGCCAATGGCCGGCCTGCCATTGGCCAATCATAGAAGGTAATACAACCATTTAATTTATAGATTCAAGAAATTTAATTAATTATGTATTCTATTGAAATTATTCGTAATATTTTTGAAAAACATGCATAATAAATAAATGTCAATGATTAGACCAAAATATATGTTATGAGCGGGTGATGAATGATTGATTCCTTGATAGAAGAAACACTATTCATGTGAATATTTTATTACATTAAACAAACACCCCATGAACTCAATCATTACCCCAATGTTTCTTTTTCATATGTCTGCTTTTTTATTATTTTAATTATTATATATACATACTATAAAGTTTATCCTCTTAAAATCTTTACACACGATTTGGTGCATACCAATGGGTGGATTTTGAATTTTTTTTATATAACTGAAGTTATTCTCACGGGAAGAGTGGGAAGAAGCTGATAGCCATGCCCAACTCCGAAGCCGTGATATGTGCCACGTGTACGGTGGTGGCGGCGGAGTCTACGGCTCAGATTGGGTCAGATAGAAGAATAAGAGTAAGCTCACATTATTAAAGTGTTTGGTAAAATTCAATGCTTTTGGATATTTGTTTATGTAATTTGTTGAATTTTTTAATCAACAATTATTAAGATAAATAATAGAATATTGTAAAATGATTGTGAGTAAAATCTTACCTAGATTCGTTGGAGTTGGGTTAGCCAGGGGTTTTCAGCCTTAAATATGATATATAATATGTTATAAAAATTTATATATACATATACATACATATTATAAAGTTTATCCCCTTAAAAGCTCCTAAAGCCATTTAATGCCATTTGGAGCATGTTGATTGGTGTGTTTTCTCTTTTTTTTTAGAATTATTGTTATTATGTTAAAATTGATTAATGAAATTTGAGCTTAACTCCTTTTTTAGAACATCTTTATAAACTATATATCCTTATTGTTGTTCATAAATGTATAGACATAAAAAAAAAATTTATATATATATATATATATATTGTTTGTTTTATATTTATTTTATTTTATTTTATTTTTTGGGTTTTTGATTTTCAAACTAATGATATCCAAATCTCTTTTAATTGAAAAAGATCATCCCATAAATTGAACAATTATTCAGTTTTGCAACCCTATTTAGATTACAGGAACACAATTACAAATTCAAATAAGAACACATTTCAACAAGTTACAAATTCAAACAAAAGCATAAGTTGCAAATTCAAATATAACTTTTTTGGACTTGATTGATAATATAAACCAAGTGAGTTATTTCAAAATTAATGAATTAAAAAAAGCCTGGCCTTATGAAGGCTATTTGTGAGACCGTGGAAGAAAAATTCACTGGAAAAACTAGAAAAAAAAACCTCCTTTCTTTAATTCTAGTCTATCTATAATTTTTTTTTCACATTTGTTTATAAAATCTCATTATGACTATGCCACACCCTTTACACTACAAATGAAAAAAAAATAAAGTGGGTGTTTTTTATAAGTTTTGAATGGGAGGATCCTCATAAGTTTTTAAGGGTATGATATTTAATTCAAATCTAATTTAATTAAAAAATGGGGATGGATATCAAGATCGACAACTAATCATTTAAGCATGGTATGAAATAACTAGATTCATTTTTGGTATTTAAGCTTCACTTCTTGGTCTTTGCCCATTATATGTTATAACACAATATATGTTGTTCATTGCTCCCATCCAATCAAGAAGACAATTGGGAGCAGATCTACACATTAATCATCGGAATCCAAAATTTTAGGGTTTATTAGCTTTTGGCAGGATTGGAATGTAATTTTTTTTATCATTGGGATCCAAAATTCTAGGGTTTGCTAGCTTTTGGCTAGATTTATATATAAAAAAAAAAACTACTTTTCTTTTGGATTTTATCATAATTTTAACAATTTAAATCACATTTTTTTTTAAAAAAAATTATATGAATTTTAAACAAATCTACTCTTTTTTTCAGAAAATCCGATAAAACATGATGAATATCTTTGAGTAAACATACAAAAATTTAATTTAAAAAATTTAACCAAAGAAGAACAACACAAGGCAACCATCTCTCTCTCTCTCTCTCTCTCTCTCTATATATATATATATATATATATATATATATATATATATATATGCATTTCTAATGTAGTAATGGTTATCCCTATATATATATATATACACCTGATAGAAATAGAGTACTCTTTCCCACACAATCATCAGTCTCCTAGATCAAACGTGGTAAGACTCCAACAAAAAATACATATCATTAGTCTAATTTTCCTGTGGTTACAAGGTCCTCTTTTGCTCATCCTTCCTTATTATTTTTATGAAATTGTCAACCAGTTTATTTTTTTATAGCAATAAAAAAACATATCATACTTGCAGCTTAAATTTATCTTTCCTTATTATAATTTAATGCAATTTGCAGTGTTAGTAAAGCAAAACAAAAGAAAGAGAATTAGTATATCCAAATTCAAGACAATTTGTGTTTTTTGTTGTAGTAGCCTAGGAAAGAAAAAGAGCTACCAAGATGCTGCTATTGATCTTGGCAAAAAACTGGTTTAGCTTCTTACTTTTACTTAACTTTCAATTGTTTTTTTCATCACTCTCTCTTCCTTTCCATTGTTCTTTCTCTATTATTGTTCTTATAATCATATAGCCTACTCATTTGTGTATGCTCAACTACAAACATGTGAAATAACCTTTCAGCAAATCCCTTTAGGTAATGAAAAACATTAATTTAGTATATGGAGGAGGCAATATTAGATTAATGGGCTTGATATCTCAAACTGTCTTTGATAGTGGAAGACAAGTTCTTGGGTATGGTTTATTTAATTTTTTTTTTGAAAGGCCATTTATTTGAAAAAACCTTAAGATATTAACATTTTTTCTCTATATACTCAGTATCATTCCCCAAACTCTAATGGATAAAGAGGTATGACAAAAATTTATTGAATTTTGTGACAAACTATTCCAAGAAAAAGAAAACTCAAACCACAAATACCAATGCCTATTCAATAATATATTGTTTTTAAATTTGTCAGATCACTGGCGTCATTATAGGAGAAGTAAAACCAGTTACAGATATACACCAATACAAAAGCAGAGATGACTCGCAATTCTGATGCTTTTACTGCTATACCTGGTTAGTACATAACCTACATTTCATATTTATTATATGGCCACTAACATTGTTTTATTTTGTTATCATTCTGTTATCATTCTTTTATCATTCTTGAAATATATAACCAAAAATACAAAAAACATAGACTAATTACTCTCAATTGGAATTGTTATGCAGGAGGTTATGACACTCTTGAGAAACTTTTTGAAGTGATTACTTGGGCACAATTAGGCATGCTTAGCAAGCCGGTAATTCAATGACAACTGTATGCATACACAATGGAAATTATGAACAAATCTTGACAAACTTATTCTTTATTTTAGGTCAGATTACTGAATATTGATGGCTACTACAACTTATTGTTTTCTTTCATTGACCAAGCTGTAGAAGAAGGTTTCATTAACCCAAGTGCATGACATATCATTATCTATGCTTCAAATGCAAAGGAGCTTATTGAGAAACTCGAAGTAATATTTAAATACTGAAAACAATATTTACTAAATGTTACTTTCTTGATAATTATTATTGATTATTAAGAATTGTACTACAATTACAAGACTAGTATCCATATCATGAAGAAATTTCACTAAAACTAAATCGGAACTCTGAGCAACTCAACCACTCCCAAGACAATTAAATTTCTACTTAATTAGAAAGATTTAATGAAAAACAATATTTGCATCAACTTTTGCCAGTTAAGAACGTCAAACTATGTTTATAACGTCCTGTTATAAGAAATGTTGGCTTGCATAGCATACGACTAATGTTTTTGTTTAGCGTTTTTTTTTAAAACAATGCATGTAAAAACCTTCTATTAAAAAAAAGGGTCAACAAACCATACAACTAAAACTTCCTTGCCATCTTGATATAACACACTAGGAAAACCATGAAAATACAAAATTTATTACAAAAATGCAAAACTAATCTAACACTAAATTATTATATGCATGAATTAATAAACAATATTTTTAACCAAAAACCCTTTCACAAATACATTCTTCTTTTTTTAGGTCGAAAATACACTACAGATGAGAATTGAGACACAAAGAAATATTTACAAACAATGCTCAAAAAAGCAGAGGAATATTTTGACATTAATATCAACAATATTGATGCAAACAATGGATATTGAGAATATATTCTAACACAAAATTATTCTATGCATTAGTTAGTATAGAATAAAATTTTTTATAGCATCTCAAATAACATCTTCACACGACTTACTTAGAAAAACTTTCCCTAATACATTGTCCTTTTACAGGTCAAAAATAATGCTAGCCGTGAGAAGGTAGGCAAAGGGTCAACCCCAAACCATCATCAAATCCATGGAGTTTACTCATTGGAGAACAATGCCAAGAAGTCTCTCCGATCCAGTTCATCTCCCAAAATCTCATCTTTAGTAACTGTGATCGACCTCAACCTTCTTGTTGCCATAGATGATGATGTTGAACACTCCATTGTCTTTGATGCACATCCATAATGACAAACATGAGTAGAGTGGAGTTGTTTACTTTTATGCCTCTTTTTTTTTTTAACTGTTTAGAGTTGGAGATGAGAAATTGAGCAAGTTTTTGTTGTGGGCAATTCAAGTGGTTTTGTTTGCTAATATTGTGATAATAATCTTTGAGTTAATTACTAAATTAAGTAAATATGAATGACGTCTCAGTTAAATTGAGTAACTCTTCCAAACTTACTTGAGAATATAAATCAAGTAGGTGAATCCCTCACAACTCAACTTTTCTACAATGAATGAAAAAAAATGTTGTAATTTATTCATGTATGAAGAAATCCTTAATCAAATATATGCTTTGTATTTTTTCAAACTTACTAAATATCTTCTAACCAATATAAATTATCAACAAATGAAAAAAGGAAAAAAAATAAATTAAAAAAATGAAATAAATAAAATTACATAAAAATGAAAAATGCATATACAATTAAAGATCAATTTACTTTCATATATTAACCCGTAACGTCAACACGGGCCTCCCACACTAGTTAATATAAATATGATACATATGCTCAGTGCATCAATGCATGCATATATATATATATATATATATATAACTAGGGATGAAATCAAGGATGGACTAGTGGGGGTTTCAACTCCCGGCTCCAGTAATCTTTTTATCTGGCTAGCAGAACCAGCCTTTTCTCAATAGAAGGTCGCAGGCCCGCAGCCGGCAGCCCCCTCAGTCCTCAAACAGTCAGAGGCTGGAACCAGCCCCTCTTTTGGTGTCACCATTGACGACAAGGTCGAGCTCGGAGTCGGAGAAAGCCATGAAGTTGTTGTCATTGATCTTTGAACTTGGAAAAGAGAATGAAGAAGAAGATGATCAGTAATATAATACTCAACAAACTTTTAGAAAAGAACAACTCAAGCTCAAGTTTTACTCTTTGAATTCATTCAACACTCAAAACAGTTAAAATAATTACATATGTAGTCATACAAAAGGCTTCTAGACTCATCAAAGGACCTAGATTCATTTTAATACATATTGACTCAACCCATCCATCTCAAACTTTAAACTTTCCTCCAATCTTCAACTACATTAATTAATTGGACATAATTTTGAATACTTGAGCTTCACTAACATAACAGCAGAACTTCAGCAGCTTTAAACATCAACAGCAACATCAGCTTTAGATTTTGTATATTGGTTGGAGATAATAGTGAAATTTTAATTTTTTTTTCCTTTTATCACTATTTCTTCTTATGATATGTCTACAATGTGAATGGGTGAAAAAACACAATATGAATGGTAAATTTCCTTCTTGTGATATGCCTACAATGTGTTTGATTAAATGCCTCAATGAATTCAAATGAATTGAAATGATGTTAGCACCTAGTATTTAATATTTTGTATATTCTTTTTTATAGTCTATAATTAAAGTTTTTTTTTACTTATTTATTTGTAGATCATGGATAAATTTTTGATTAAATGACAAAAGAGTGAAGCTTTATCCAATGCTCTTAAAGTACCATTGGATTCTAAATCAAACAAGAACAACATTAATCCAAATTTTAAGTTGAATGACATTGTTAGTGACTCAGGACTTTGAAAACTAATTAAAGACTTTAATGTTGAGATTAGAGACCAAATTAGAAGAGAATATTTGACTAGAGTCCCATATCAATTGGCCACAATTTTCCATGGAAAGATTATGACAAACAAAAAAGAAGTTTTCAAGATGCTTGGTTTAAACAACATCCATTGTTGGAGTATATCATGACAAAGATTCGGCGTTTTATATTTGGTGTTATCTTTTCAAGCCAAGTAGAGGAAGCCGAATAGAAGAAGATTCATTTACCAAAATTGGGTTCAATAATTGGAAAAAAATATTGGAAAAATTCATTGAACATGTTGGTGCCATAAATAGTGCGCATAATGATACCAGAGTACAATTTCAAAGCTTCCAAAATCAAAGGCAAAGTGTGTCACACCAACTGGCTATGCCACTCTCTGAATGCACTTCTAGGGATGAGTTCATGAAGGTCCACGTTGGCTATGCCACTCCAATCCTTAGAAAGCGTGCTGATTATGATCGGAAAATGGTCGTGATCTGGAGTCGTCACCCTGTACCACCACCAGGATTGGTTCAGTAAGCTCAAGGAGTTAACTTTTCCTTTGGAGATGAAGGATAACATCTTCTTAGGTAACCAAACAGTCCTCTTTTCCATGTTTGATGCTCAATTTCTAAAGGACAAGTAGCTGGATAAGTGTCAAGTTGATATTAATGGTGTCAATCTTAAGCTCTGTAAGACCTCCATGACATATGCTAGCCCTTTGCTGTCTTCATCGAGTGTGGAAAATCAGAGTTTGGGTGGTTTGAACATGAAGAGCTTCACCTTGAATAATTTAACCCATTAAAAGAAGGGTTCTAGCAAAGGGGATGTTGGGAGTGTCAACTGCCATTGTTTTAAGAAAAGGTTTTGCTTCTACCCTAGTTTTGATTTATTGATTTTTATTAATTTAAGAAAAGGCTGATTTTCCTATTAAAGTTCTTGCTATAAGTCACAGTGTTGCTGATTTTCCTTCTGATGAATATTAATGAAGGAAGTATGGATAGAAGCCAATCAAAAGCTTCTCTTTTTTCTTTTTGAGAAACTAGGGTTTGAAATTTGGTAAAATTTTGATTCGCTTTTTAATTTGGGTTTGAAATTAGGGCGTGATTTTAATTAGGTATTTTAATTATTGGCGGACATGAGCCGATGATTTTTTTTACAAATAATATATTATATTATTTGTTATTGTTTTAGAAATATTGGTATGTGTATTTTTTTTAAGTTTTTTTTATGATAGATTGAAACTGCAGGAGATTGTAGACGGAGAAAGAGATTTCAGAATAGTTTTGCTTGATGAAAAAAATTGATTTTATTATATCTTGATGTTATTATTTTTTTAAAAAAATTTATACTTAGGTAGTGTTTGTTTGGAGGAATTTGAAGTTAAATGTAACTTGAGTTACTTGGTTTTTATAAATTCAGGTTTTAGTTCACATAATTCTAAAAACCAATGTAACTCAAATTACATCCAATAAGGGATTTGGTTTTTACGTCCAAATTGGACGTAAGTCTAAATTCTGGGAGTTGAAAATCCTTAGGTGATGTATATATATGTGTATATATACATATGCAGTGGCAGAACTAGAAGCAAAATAAATGGGGTGCTCATATAAAAAATTATAATTTTTTTTAAAGATTTTTCAATTAAAAAAATATATAATTAGATTAGTTGAATGACATATTTATTGTAGTTTAACTGATCCAACTGTTACACACAAAAAAAAATACATTTATAATTTTTTTATACAAGACAAAATAAAAAATTAAGGGGCCAAACAATAATTTTTTATAAATATTTTTCTAAAAATATATATTTATATTAATATTTGTTTATATATGTATATCTTATATCCTAACTAATAAAAATCACGGGTCTAACCGATAAATGTTTGTAATTTTTTCCTAATTTTTATTCTATATAAACTAATTTGTAATAAATGAAGGCTAAACAATGAATTTTTTTTAATTCTTTTATTTTTTATAAACCAATTTATAAAACATCTAAATAATAAATATTAATTTTATTCTAAACACTATTTTTTAAACTATCGGTATTAATTTGTAAAAAAATTAATATTTTTTAAAAAATAAAAATAAAGATCCAATGAATTATTAATATATATATATATAGAGAGAGAGAAAGTGTGTGTAAGTGAGTGAGAAGAGAGAGGGGGTGCTTCCAATTTCAACTCTCTCCTGTGTTCCTCTAATATATATATTATATAATAATAATAATAATAATAATAATAATAATAATGGTTTATTGGGGCCAAGGGGGTGCTCAAGCACCCCTTTGACCCCCCTGTACATATGCATATATATATATATATATATTAATGTATATGCATATATACACATACATATATATACACATATACATATATATATATAAATATATACACATACACATATGCGTATATACATATACATACTGTTAAGTCTGATGACGTAGGATTGGCATTATATGACAAGCCAAGTGGTGACATGGCAAGAGGATGATGACGTGGCATGTGGAGGAAAAGATGACTAGGATGATGATGTGGCAAAGAATGTTATCATGACATTTAATGAAGATCAAGGTAGAGATTAAATGGAGATCAAGGTGGAGATTTGATTAAGATCTAGAATGAAGATTTTATTTAATAGATATTTCTCTCAATACAATCATGTGATGATATAAACTATTTTTGGAAAGTGCATCAAGACTATAGGATCTTTTCTAGAAAGGCAAGTTTTATTTTTGATGTGATTATCTATCCTTGGTAAGATCCGGGATGATAATTCATATCTTTGATAGAGTTCTTTTTTAGAAAGATCTATTTGAAGAGAGAGGAATATTCTATTATTGGCAAGAGTTGAAGATCATAAAGATTATGTGAAGCTATTAGAAGACACAAGTTAAACTTGGTATGAAGCTATTTGAAGACACAAAGATTTAGTTTGGTGTGAAGCTATTTGAAGACACAAACTAAATAAGGTAAAGACATACCAAGGAAATCATCAAGACCATATTTAGCATTACTATATTGAAGGAAGATCCAAGAGCTATCTATGGGCGGAACTATTTATGGAGACTAGTCATATGAGGAGATTGATGAAGATTGCATGTGATATGATTAGAGATTTGGAGATCCAAGCATGGATGATTGAAGATCATGCTTGAAGATATTGAAGACTAAACTTGGATGAAGACAAGATCAAGTTTAGTAACAATATTTCCATGAGTCAAACGAAGATCATTTGGAAGACCAAACTTGGGCCAAGTTTGGAAAGGAAGATCGGGAGATCTTCGGTGGCTATCTCTGGTGAGATGGTCACGTGTGCCTTGGTGGGCACGTCCCTCCGGAGAGGGAGACCTTCTAAAGTGATGTGAGGAAGGAAGCAGCTGCAAGCAGGAGGAGCTCTGGTCGAGTCAACTGCTACGAGGCGGACTGAAGGAACCGAGAGGTTGAAGGTCGCAGATTCGGGTGCATCTGGCTAGAACTCAGTCATGTTCAGTAAGGTGGGCCATGTTGCAACTGGGTGTTGCAACATCTAACTTTGGAAGGTGTCCAAATTAGGAAGCCGCGGAGAATTCTAAAAGAGGTAACTTTGTAGACGTCGGTGCGTCTATATAAGACATCCTGCTCGAAGATTTAGGATGGCGCCAACAAGAGAGAGACTCTTCGGTGAGAGTTGAGTGTGTGGCCGTCGGGCAATCTTGAGAGGATATTTTTTGTATTGAGAGAGTGAGTGAGTGTTGTACTCCTTGTTCTTTTACCTCTTTTAGTGGATTGCTTCTCCGGGCCTGGCCCCCCAGATGTAGGCAAGGTTGTGCCGAACTGGGTTACCAATTTGCTTGTCTCCTTTATCTTGCTTTGATTGTGTGTGAGTGTTTATGCTTTGAGTAAGTTTTTGAGTGAACTTAACACTTCACACCCCCACCGGAACTATCACATACATATACATATATATACACACTTCTATATATATACATATGTATATACACATACATATACATATACCTATACATAGTATGTTTGCATATACATATATTCATATATACACACATATACATTTACTTATATATATATTGATATACATGTGTATAGATATGCATATATACACATATATACATACACTTATACACATGTTTTCCAATTCCGGATTTACAAAACCTTCCAAACAAATAAAAAATCTTATAATACAGTAATTCCAGTTACACCCAACCAAGCACAATATTTGACTGCAATGTATTTTGAAAACCAAGTATTTCTAGTTACATTTTAACTGAAAATCCACTGTATTTAGATTATATCCAACCAAACGCCACCTTAATGATTTTATAATCATAAAATTATATGTATCCAAACAAACTAAAAAATCCACATTTAATGAAGAAAAATATTATATGGTTAGTTAAATATTTTTATTTACAATATTTTTTACAATATATAAATTAATACTAATCTCTTCTTTTAAAAGAAATTTTAAAAATTGATAAAAAAAATTGATATCGTCTGGTGATACAATTAGTTAAATTTTATTTTGCAACATATAAATTAATACTAATATCTTCTTTTAAAAAGAATTTTAAAAAATTGATAACTAAAAATTTTTTGGTTTCAAGATTTTTCATTTATAAAATAAAAACCAAGGCGAGGAATGCAACTTGCATTGCTAAACAAGTTGGTTATCATGTGATCTATAAATTAATACTAATCTCTTAAAGAATTTAAAATTTTAATAATTGAATTTTTTTTGTTTTTCAGATTTTTCCTCTCTTAAATAAAACCAAAGTGAGGAATGCAACTTGCATTAAAACACGTTTATTTCGAATAAAGACAAAAGATAGGTTAGTAAAAGTGATTCCAAAGGGGAGCGTTAGAAGTTGGTCTGTGGGACATCTTATGCAAGTGTTCACGTGCATCTGTGGAACTCCTTTTTTTGTTATTCTTAAAGCACATTTATTTCTAATAGAGACAAGAGAGGTATGTAAAAGTGCTTCATTGGGGGAGCGTTATTTGTTGGCTCACGTGAACATCTTATGCGAGTGTTCAAATGCACCTGCGAAACTCCTTCTTTGTCATTCTTGAAGAACTTTTATTTCAAATGAAGACAAAAGACATGTTGGTTGGTGAGCATTAGTTGTTGGTTTGCGGGAACAACTAATAGGAGAAGTGAAGCTATAATTTATTTATTTTTTTTTTTTGGTCAATTCAGTGGCATTCGCCTTTCTTCCATTAGACAGCATATATCCATCCTTATCTAACCTACTGATAAGAGCCTAAATGTATGTATTTTTATATAGCATTTATACATGCTAGCATGCGTTTTTTATTGAATTGATGCTCGTATTTGCTGTAAACTTTACAGGCTCTATGCGCCCGCATGAAGCCCTCGAAACTCGCTAGAAATTTCGGCGCCAGTATTGTAGCAAAAGTACTATAGTAAAAGTACTGTAGCACATGAATCAAATTTGGCCCAGAATCGGCTGTAAACCCCAATGGCTCCATGCTCAGACAAACCTTTTTAAGTAAGAAGTTAGGGCAGATTTTGGAGAGTTCTTTCTTGGAGATTTTTGAAGCCCTAGGAGGAGGCGACTTCACCTAGGCAAAAGAAGGCTAAATCTCACATTCTGGAGAGAGGAAATCAAAGGGAGAAGCGTTATTAGGCAACATCTTCACCAATTTCATTGTTAAGGAACTTGAAGACGATGAGGGAAGCCGTCTCGTAGCGGCGTCCATGGAAGTTTTCCATGCCATTCCCTCTCATCCTCGTGCTTCCATTGTTTGAGGGAGTTTTATTATGCATTTTGTAGTTGTTTCCATGAACTCATCTTTTGTATTTGCATGTATGGATGGCTAAACCCCAAGGTCACCAGATACCGAGTGAACCTTGGGGTGAACTTGTTTAGTTGAATGCTTTGAGTTATTTTAATGCATTTGGTTTGTTTCTTGGTTTAAGCTTGTGATCTTTGATGTGTTGGTTTGCATGAGAACTCTGTATTTTAAATTCTAGGTTGTACTTGATTATGTGAACCTACACCCCTTGTAATAGACATACTTAGCTTAATGGGGATTCATATATGAATACGCCGTGACCATCGGGTATTTCATACCTCACCAACCATTAGGATCGGACCTAGGTATTAAGTATCGGCCCTAATTAGGGATATCCCTGTTCGTAGTGCAATAATAGGAGGATTTGGTTGGAAGAGATTCTGAGTCAATACTTATATTGGATTAGGGGTTATCACCGTGACCATAGGGGTAAGCTACTTTAGCATTTCTCTTAGCCCTAACTATCATTTGCTTAGCAACTTTAGCATCCCTCCAGCTTTAGTAACCATAAGGGAATCCGCATCCGTGACCACCCTCATTCCTTGGATTTTCACCCTCTCACTTTGGAGTATAGACATTTTCTCACTTAGTTTTAATTTGCTTAGTAGGTTTAGTGCACTTTTAATGTGATTTGGTAGATTAAACAACGAGTAAAGAAGAAGTAAGGGTAGCTCCTTGAGCCCAGAAAATACGACCCTCTCGTGCTTGTGGGATAATCATCACCTGTCACAACCATTAAATGATCTCACTTATAACATTGATATGTTGGGAGATTATATTTCTGACTTTTTACTTTCTTACACAGTTACTTAAGCTTGACTTTTACAATCTTTACAAAATCAAATATGTTAGTATGTGAAAATATAAATCAAATTTTAATAAATTATTTTTTAAACTTTGTCACATCCTTATATAGGCAACTTTTAAAAAAAATCCAACCCTCCATTACTTATTAAAGGATGACAAAACACATTTCATTATAACAAAACATCAGTTATTGCTTTAGATCCAAGAATTTTTCAACAAACCAATAAATCATCCATCAAGCACGCGCAACCGCATCTCTTAAACTCTATGATTTTTCTATTATTATTATTTTTAATTTTTTTTTGTTTTGTTGTTGTTGTTGTTGTTGTTGTTGTTGTTGTTGTTGTTGTTGTTGTTATTATTATTATTATTATTATTATTACTATTATTGACGCATGATAATGCAATTAATACATGTGATGATAGTGACACTATTGATCATAATTCCAAATAAAAACAGACTTAGAGAAAAAAAACTCAAACACAAGAACAAATGTAAGAAACTTCACTAGAACATCATCCCCCCGTGCGTAGGCTTCGCAATCGTCGACGATGTCTGCACATTTGGTGTCTCCGATATCTTCTCCTCCAACCTCGATTTTTTCTGATCGGCCCACTACCCCTCCATGACCACTCTCTCCGCTTTCTTCACTGTCATTGTCACAAAAGATTCCGTAGGCTTGTGTTGACTTTGAACTAGAATTAGTACATTAATCGGAGGTAGAATCAGCTCTTGAGTCAAAGCTTTAACATGTCTAGGCTCACTTGTAAATATGTCAATGTGGTGTATCTGAAAATAACTGTTTTTTGATTTACTAATAATGAAAAAAATATTTCAAGGGGTAAGAAAAGAGAGGAGTAGAAAATTTGTTTCAAAAAGGTATAAGTGTAAGAATAGATAAAAGATTAAGGAGAATTAGAGATGGTGATATTTTCTTTCATTTATTTCCCTGATTTAGTTTTAAATTTTTTTTAATCAGAGTTATGAGACTAGAGAAAAGAAGAACTCAATTTTTCCCACCAAATTAAAATTGGATTGAATATTTGATATTGTTATTTTGTTTTTGTTGACAGGTATCAAGTGTTAGAGAAGAAGAGTTGAAGCACTATTTTCCCTTTTTAAAAAATCTACAGATGTTTGTTTGAATTTTGATACAACATTTAAGTTTGTTGGTATTTGGTTTGTACTATTTAAATGCAGGGAAGAAGAATATTGAAAGATATGTGTAGAGAGGAAATCAATATATTTTTTTTGTGTGATTATCTACATAGAAAATGCAAATGTGATTTTTTATGTATTATTTTGTAAATAGTTGATATATATGATATCACCATGCAATTGTTGTACAATAATTCAATAAAATGCATATAAAAAATAAATTGTATAACAAAATATTTAATCAAAGTTCATGAAATTAATACTTTCCATATATATAATCCCTAATTCTTTTACTAATTTCCCCCCAACCTATCAAATTTCTCACTCATCAGTACATTAGACATTATCACTAATAACAATCATCTAACGACAAAATATATATATATATATAAACATTTAACAAGATATTTATGTATTTATATAATACAAAATTTACAAATCTAAACCAAATTTGCTTTTCTTTTAAGAATACCCTGGATATTTATTTATTTTTATATTACAAATTCTAAAAATCTAAATAAATGTGCTTTTCTTTTAAGAAGAATGGATAAAAACATCACTGGTGTCTCAATAATAATAAAACCAATCTCTCATTCCTAGCATTTTTTTTTGAGAAGAGGAGCGAGGGCGAACCCACTAGAGACCCCAGGGACGTGTACAAGCCTCGGTGGAACAATTGGGGACGAGACCGCGCTCACGTGGGCGCTGGAACTACTCGTACACAACCACTATTCACAACTTCCAAAAAATGTGCCTTCAGCCAAAAATCGAACTCTCACCACTCGGTGAGAGCTCAATCGGCGACCCATGTACCAATAGACCCGCAGGTCGTTGGCCTCATTCCTAGCATTTATCTTGAATGTCATTAGTCATTCTTTGAAACTATAGTCTCCTCCATGTGGTTCTTCAAGAGTCATTGTTTGTATAAGGTATAAATGTCAAAATGATCCCTTTATTTTACGTTTTTCACCATTTTAGTTCCTCTACTATAAAATCTGTTTTTTTGGTCCTCGTATTTGCACATTTTTGTTCTTTAGCTATAAAATCTATCCTTTTTGGTCTTCGTATTTGCACATTTTTGTCTTTTTTGGTCCCTCCAGTTCATCAGCTGGAAGGACTAAAAAGGCAGATCCGCCAATTAGAGAGACCAAAAGAACAGAAATATACAAATACGAGGACCAGACTAAAAGGGTGAAAAACATAAAATAGAAAGACCATTTTGATATTTCTGACATTTGTATAAATATAGAGTTTTTTATTGCCCGCTTTACCAAACTATATATTTTAGTAATTATATTATATGATGGTAAATCAACCAATGCAAATCGAATCCCAATAATTCATTGTTTTTTAACTTTCTCACATCCTTATACATTCAACTTTTAAAAAAAAATATTGTATATATATATTCATTTATTTAACAAAAATCTACCAATGTTATTAATGAAATTTTTTATCCATGTATTTAGCGTCATTCCAAATGCTCTAATGGGTAGAGAGATGAAAATAAATTATGTCATTTTTCCCACTCTTTTTGATGTGCACATTTTTTTTATGGCCTCTAATTAAAAAACATATCCTTGCATTTTTCCACATATATGAAAACATATGCTATAATACTATGTTTTTATGTTATTTTTCCATTTAATTTTCATATCACTGGTGTCACTATAGTAGAAGTAAAACTAGTTATAGATATGCACCATGAGAAATCAAAGATGGGTAGAAATTTTGATGTCTTTTATTGCTTTGCCAAGTTAGTATATAAACTACATTTATTATCACTCAATATTACATATAATGAAACCTTATTTTCTTTCAGTTTTTTTTTATAATGAATATATATTAATGCTTACAATTCGAACTTTCAATGATAAATAGAATGAAAAGAAAGATACTTTCCTCATTTGGAACATTTAAAATACGCATAAATTAACTACTATTAAATTTTCATTATATATCCATCAACAAAGCTTACTAATAATTACCATAAAACACTAATCTTCCATTGAAAAGAATTAGCATTTTTCAAAGATATTTTAATTTTGTTACCACTCTTTTATCACTTATTATACTTAAAATTCACAAATTCCCTTATTGATTATATATCTATTTATTCCAATAAATAACTAAAAATGCAAAAAAAATATTATTCATTTAAGTCATTGTTATTATTCATAAGGTTACGGAACTTATGAAGAACTTTTTCAAGTGATTAGTTGGGCACAATTAGACATACATAACAAACCAATAATTTGATCTAAATACTATATATACACATAAAATTATAAAAAAAAATAATAATAACTTATGCTTTGTTTGAGATTGGTTTACTAAATGTTTATATATATATATATATGTGTTTCTTAATAAAGTAGATACGTTGTTATTTAATAATATTGGTGTCTGTTTAAATCTTTTTGTATTTTTTAAATAATTTTTTATTTTAATTTTTTAAACAATTCGCATTTAATAAAGAAGCCTGTGGCACAAGCATAGGCAGCCATACTTGTTAAAATTAAAATAGGCTCATTTATGTTCAAAAGGAAACTAGCTGAGTTCCCAACATGGCATGATCTATATATGTGTGTACATGTATATATGACACTGCCATGTGCCTGTGTATAATGCATAATGTTGTGCATTCAAAGTAGAGGTGGGCACGGACCGATTAACCGGGCCCGCCGGGTCCGGTTCAGCGAAGCCGGACACGGAACCGGCCCGTGCTACAGGGGAGACCCGCCGTGCCAGGTTGACCCGGCTTAGCACAAAACCCTCCGGGTCCGAGCCAGGCCCGTTTGACCCGGCGGGTTTTTGTAAATAACCAAAAAATGTGTAATTGATGGAGTTTGAACCTAGGACCTCTCACACAAGAAAATAACATTAACCAATTGACTTACAAATTTTTCTTGTTTTAGTTTAAAACATAAATAAATATAAAGAAGTTACAATATATTTTTTAAATTTAGTCCTAAACAATAAAAAATTTAAAATAATTTATAATAACTTCAAAAATTTTAAGACATCAAAATAATTTTAAAAAGGATAAAAAAGCTACATTTTTAATTTATTTATCTATCAAATTAAATTATTAGCACACCTTTTTAAGTGCAACAAAATATATATATCAAATTTATTTATTATAATTAGGGTTGGCTCTAGATTTTACTTTGGTCTCTAACAATAGGGTTATTATTGTGCTTATCATGTTGTCATTGAAAAAAAGTTACAAATCAAAATAATATAGTGTGAATCATTATTCAAAGATATTCTTTTTTTTACTAATATATTTTTTTATAAATTGATTTCCATAATTTAAAAACAATTTTTTGTAATTTTATTTTTTATTTTATAAAATGAAACAAAATAATCTAATATATATGTGACAAATTAGAGTGCGCTATTTAAGAGAATTTAAGAGTGTGCATATATAGAGATTTAGTGCTTATGAGTCAAAAGACAATTAACAAAATAATTATTTTTAAAAAAAATATTTATGAAAATTTATTGTTTGATACTTTGATATTTTATTAATTGATTTGTATAATTTTTTAATTTATTATATTGTTTCTTAATTTTTTATAATTTAAATATATAAAAATATTTTTAATTCATATCCTACATCTATCTATATATAATTCTTTCCAATAAATATTAAAACAAATCAGAACTCAGTGGTTGGGGCTCTTATTCAGTTCAAGATCATGGGCTCAAATCCCATGACCAACAAGTACTTAGTAGTTAGTTAGTATTATAAAAACAATAACATTAACCGTTTGGGAACGGGTTTCGACACACCCGCGCACCAGTTTTTGACCCGCTGGGTCACGGGTTGAAAAACCCCTACCCGTAACCGGCCCATCTATAGAATAGGCCGGTTACGAGTCATTGAACCGGCGGGCCGAGCACGGGCCGGTTCAGTTTTCCTGACGGCCCGTGCCCACCTCTAATTCAGAGTGGTGTGTGTCTATAACCTTTTGTTGTGTTGTGTTTGACTAGTTCAATTCATATGTACTTCAAGTGTGTATTTGAATAAAAATACTAAACACTGTTAAAATAAGAATCATTACTAATAATAACTTATACTCATATTTAAATACACAATGAGAAAAGAATGTGTAAACTATAAATAGATTCCATCGAAAATTGGAAAGAATAGCACTGTTTAGTAAAAATTAAAAAGTATTAACTTTTAAAATGACATTTTTAACCCTTTTAATATTTAGTTAAATAAAACTTTTAAAATTAAATAATTAACAATAATAATTATATCAAATAATAATTAAAATAAAACTTATATATGTAATTATAATAATTAAAATAAAATGACATTTTTTTCATAAAAAATTTAATCAAATTAAAATTATTAAAATTACCATTTTGCATCTGTGTATATTTAGTTAAATAATAATTATTAATTTTAATAATTAAAGTGTAGTAACACTTTCTGAGGTTTAATTATTTAAGTAATTGATTAAAATAATTAAAACGAGATATTTAATTAAAATAATTAATTTTAATAATAATATTTAAAAATATTTTTCAAAATATAAAAATTATTCATCAATAATTTAATTTGTTTATATGTATAAAAATAATTTTATCACATTCCTCTTGTTTTTTTATTTCCAATAAAATATTCTTTAAACTAAACATAAATTTCATCTCTTTCCTTCAGTCTCATTGCCATTTCTTTTTCTCAAATCTAGAAAACAGAAGAATTACCATTTCTTTACCCAAGTTAACCAAGTGATATATTGATATTCATGGTACAACCTTCTGTAAGATTTCGGTAATTCCATAAAGAATGTTGTGTTGTTTGGGAGTGTGAGAGTTGTTTAGGTGTGAGAGTGGGCGTTCTGCATGACTAATTAAAAAGAAAGTGCAATTTTCTTTTAAATTTGAAGATTTTATTTAAAAAAATTATAGAAATAAAGTACAATAAAACGAAGAAGCATACAATAGTGAAATCTAGAGCATAAGTCTTATGCTTAAACAAAGCTTGAAACCCCTGGTTAGTGGTTGCTAAAGGATTTTGTGAAACATTCAAAAGTGAGAGAGTTTGATAAATAATGTGAGCTGCTGAAATATAGTATCTTAGCATCCAAAATGCTATAAATCATCAACCCACATTACTTTATACAATTCTCAAACTAAAAAAATAAAAATAAAAATAAAATGAATAAATCATTCTTTACATATTCTTCACATCATTTTATATTTTGATACTTTTTTCTAGACTTTTTAATCCTTAAGAGTTGGAACTTGGAAGCACATAAAAACATACTAACCCTTCAAAGTTTAAAATATTATGCATGTTGAGTTGCGAACCATCACCAACACCAAAAAAACACATATAATAACTTCAATCCAAGGCAATCAACTAACAGTTGAAGCACTCAACTCATAAGCGGATGTCAAAAATTTATCTATCCAAATGCTCCCAATGCACCCAATGCATGGTTGAAGCTTGTTCACATTGCCAAAAAATAATAATAATAATAGATGACTTGTTTAACTATATAAATTACGACAATGCCATTTAAGTAGACAAAGGGACTAATACCTTGGTCACATTTTGATGGAGATAAAAAAATCATAATAAACAGGTACCTAAAATTCCAGGGGAAAAAAAAATCCTTCCAAAAAGGGTGGTCTCCTAGCTAAAATTAACCCTATATTTAATATAAGGCTATGGTGATACTGAAAAGAACACTTCCAGAAGAGTTACTAATCATGGTATTTTACTGAAGTATTTCTCTCTCAATTCAGTAAATAAACATTAAGTTTAAAAAACAATGGTATGAAATGAGTGCTCAGAAGAAGATTACTAATCATGGTAAAACATCATCTGTCGAGACATGAGTATTAGCAACTTCATCATAGCAAGAGAAGAGCACTGTGAATCTACATAATTTCTCAACAACAATCATCATGAAAAAAATTAGTGAGCTCCTGAAATATGTTCCTAGTTCATGTGATTGAATCGAAATGAATCAAACAGAACCTATCACAAGCATATCTCATAGAACAATTACTTTGATTAGCTAACATCAGAATTGAATCAAATTTTACCAAAAATAAAGGGAATATAATCTTAGTGCTACCTGAAAGATGCGAAATTTCTAAACGAAAAGATGGCATCAGATAATAAGCAGAGAATACAGTCCACACATATTTTCAGTGTGTAGAATAATATGAGATTGAAATATTATATTTTTAAAAAATTACCAAAATGCGCATTTTCTGTTGTTATTTAACAAAGTGTACAAAAACCATACAATCTTACATTTGTAATGTTTTTGCACATTTTGGTAAATAATAACAAAAATACACATTTCAGTATTTTTTTAAAAAATTATATAATATTTCAAAAAAACCAACATATGATGCATCATTTGCCATCCCTACTACATGCATGCATGCATGAAACTAAAGCTTGTATCAAAATTTCTTGTGCACAATCATCCCCCGACAACACTAACTATCAGTGTACAAAATACTCAGATAGATACATTACTAAGTAACACTCACTAAACAAAGAACAAATAAAACAAGATCAAACAATTCTGAACTACTAAGAAATAGCAGTCCAGAAACAAAATAATCCCAATTAATGTTGGACTACACAATGGTAAAAATAAGAAACAAAATCACTTAGTCAATCCTGGTGTTAATACAACCAAGAAGGCAAGAAACAGTAGCAGCCTTATCAGAACAATTAAACTCAATAAAATTACTCCAACAATATATAAACTCATTTAGAAACAAGTACATGGTTGCTATTAAAAATTTAGTCAAAACAAAAAGAAAACTTATTTCAAATCCAATCCCTCGCACATGGCAATTCATCTAAAAAAATGAATGCAAAGCCACACCTTTTCAAACACCAATCACATTAAATCCATTCTCTCATAATCCTTACCAAAGATTACACCAAGCATGAAACAAACGCAAATCTAGACAGAAAAATTAAATCCGAAGGGAAAAGATAACTTTTTTTTATCAAACACTAAAAGAAAATCTAAGTAAAGAACATGAGGAATGGCATCAGATAATAAGCGGAGTTGAATCCACAAAGAAGATTCAGTGTGTAGGATAAGATAATATTCATCACTTGCCAAAAGGTAGCATTTTGTCACCAAAAGATGAAAAAAAAAAATCAAAATCAAAGAACAATATCAGCAAAAAAAAAAAAGATCTAGGTCGATTCATTTGACGCCATAGCAAAGGAAATGGTGCGATGGGCTGGTAAGACGACCCAACCGATCTTCGCACAAGTTATATCTCCACGGGCACCATTAGAGATCCCGAGAAGAGGGTAACAAGCGCGAAAAAAACCTTAGAAAATCTACAGATCAACGCTCAGAAGAAGCTTTTTTTGCAAAATCATGGATATGAGAATCTCATACGTCCAGACATAGAAATTTCAGCAACTTCATCACAGCGAGAAAATCAACACCCAAATGAAACAAAAACTAAAGAAAAACATCATTCAAAAAGGAAAAAAGGGTGATTCAAGATGGAATCAAAGAGGAGAGTACCCTCTCGGATGCTGTAGAGAAGCTACGATTGCAGACATTCAACATGGCATCAGGTTCTGACCGCCCGTCTGCTTGGATTCTCGTCATCGAGGGATTCCATGGAAGAGAAGAGAAGAGAAGAGAAGAGAAGAGAGTGAGTGCGGCGTTGGAGATGGAGATGAGAACGAGGATGAAGGGTTTATATAGGGTTTTATATAAACCCTAGGGTTTCTGAGAATTTTTCATGGGCCAATTGTTTGTTGGGCTTTTAAGGTTATGGGCTTTTTAAATGATTGTTGTTTAGTAATGATTGGGCTTGGACTGGCCCAAACTTATTTTATTGTGTAGGAGTTATACATGGGCCAAGTGATTGTTGGGCTATTTATGTCAAGGGCTTTTAAATGTTTGTTTGTTTTTCTAGAGATTGGGTTTGGGCTGGCCCAAACTTATTTTATTGTGTGTGATATGAGTTTGAATTAAGATTTTAAGCTTGATAAATAATTAGTCGGATATTGAATGTTAAACTCGAGCTTGAGCTAAGTGTGTCCTACAACGATTTTCAAGTTTGGTGTAGGTGAGTGGAGCTTGATGCTAACTCGTTTAAGTTTTTATTGGAGTTTTTTAAGTGGTTACATTTTTTTTTTTTTTAGTTCGGATTGAAAACCAAAACTTATGTTATATTTTCGTACGTGGTTCAACAAATCATCATCACCCTTCTCCATCTTGATTGTCACACTCATTATTTCGTCTCCAACTCTCCAACTTGATAGTATTCTTCTTTGTCTTTAGTATTTAAGTTTTTTATTTTTAATTCACTCGACAAGTGCATTTTGATTTTTAAATACGCCAATATATATATATATATATATAAACCAAATAAAAATGGATTAAAACCACCAATAGGCCTTAAATTTTAGATCATTATTCATCTCGGCCATTAAATTTTAATATTTGTTTTAGTCTTCTCGTTGGCATATTGAATTGTTATTTTTATGATGAAGAAATAATTGATCCGGCCAAATATATACATATTTTTCTTTCCATGCCATCTTTACACTATAATCTTAAGTTATTATTTAAAAAAATAACAACTGCATAATAATTTTTGAAAAATACAAAAATTAAAAAAAATAATAGCATGAAAACTAACATGACAAAATAATACCAATGGGCCAAAGCTCACTTGATTCAAGTAGTTAGCAGCACTAAAATAAGTATCTCGTGTGGTGTGTGAATGATAAGGGTTCAAATTTTAATTGGAGGATTTAACTCACAAGTGATTTCGCAACCAACTCACACGCCATAAAAATATGTGTTTGTCGCCCTTTTCAAAATAAAAATAAAATAAAAAAATAAAATAAAATAATACCAATGGCCAACCCATGTGATCTATAATAATATTTCTAAAGGTAAAACTCAAGACAGTACCACAATGCATTATATAAAATTGTCAAAATGAATATTTTCATTAAATTTGAGAAGTTAACTAGAAGAATATTTTTATAATTTAAAACTAAAACAAAAATTATAAAACTTTAAGATAAGTGTTAGATTGTAGACAAATTCCTCGATTTTTTTTTTTTTAAATAATAATATGGACAAATCACTATATATACACACTATATTAACATCTCATTTATGCATTAGGATGAGCGAAACTTTCAACCACCCACATGGGAGTTAAATACTCTAACACTCAGCCATTGCGATATATGGATCGGGAGGACCGAAACATTCAACTACCCACATAGGAATCAAATGTTTTAACACTCAGCAATTACGATGGTGATTTTTAATAATTTTTTCCCCAAAAATTTTTAAAATTATTCAAAAATTTGCGGAGTGTAAAAAATTAAAAGAAAAAAAGAAAAAACATAACCAAACAAATCATCCCCAACCATTCAACCACCATGAAATTCCCCTGCATTCCTGTGATAACTGGCCCAATTTCCATTCTCATCTGGACCAACATGGATTGAGTAGGGGCCCAGGTCACTTTTGGGCCTAGAAACACTAACCTATTGAATATTCATTATATTAAAATAGTTTTAACTAAAAAGCATTAAACTTATCAAATTTTAATGAAATCACAACTCACAAAGATTTGGAATAAATTTACATAATATTTTCTCAATAAAAATTAAAACCAAATATTTTCATCAGAACTTGGCCAAATATATTTGGCGTTTTTTTATACCAGGGGAGTATATTGAGTCTCGAAATATTTTTTACATTTTAATATATTTATGTTTAGTTTTATTATTAGTTGAAAATAATCTCAATATTTAATATTTTAATATATATATATATACACACAAAATAGTCCAGCGAAAGGACATCTCCTTTAATAATATATTCATTTTTTTTCTACAAACATCGTCTTTCCGTCACCATGATTATCTTTTTTTTTTATTTTATTAATCTCAACTTATCAAACACATGTAGCTCATAATTAAAATTATCCGGTTTTAGTCAAATAATAATAATAATAATAGATAAATTGTCAAATATTGAAATGAATGTCACTTGAGCAGCAAGATAAAACTTTTCACTGACTACCTTACCATTACATTATGATCGGTAGAAATTTAATAAATATCATAATTAATGACAATATTTTGAAATAATTAATTAGGATGCTAGCATCTTATTTTTTTTAAAAATCATGCCTTCTTTTCAATGTGTAGAAACTTCAAAATCAATACTATGCCAGAAAACAAAACAACACTAAATGTTTAGTGGTCTATTTGTACTAAAATGATCAATTTTTTTTGTTTTAAATACATTGCAAAAGTTTATATTTAGTTAATTATTAGCTGAAAATAAACCTTACATTCAATAATATTATATATATTTACAAATAGTTCGATTTATTTAATATGAGTCTTGCATGATATGATTAAGGAGATCTATTATTACATTTTACACTATTATAATATATTCCTTTTTTTTTTTGTTAAAAGAAATTTTTTTCAAAACAACTCTTAACTATCAAACTTGAATATTAACTTTGTACTAATTACAATTTTTTAATTTTCATACGGAAGGTTTCAGAGCATATAAGTTTAGTCAAATATTAGCAATGAATGTCACACTAAAATAGCAATACGAACTTCTCATTATGTGTCCCTTGACATCATGATGCACTATTGAAAATTGAAAAATTTGTTTAAATCATCCCTCAAACTTTGTCACTTATCAAAAAATTCTTGGACTATTTTATATCTCAAAAAAATCTTTTTTTTTACAACATTTTATAACTTATTTTTCAAGTATTTTTGTCAAAAATACCCTCAGTTATTTTAAACAGAAACACAATAATAATAAACAACAAACTAAGATATTAAACACCAACAACAAATATTAAACAAAACGTTACATTTTAAATAAAAATTTGTGTAGTTATACGTAAACATACAATGTTAAATTAAAACTGTAATTGAAGTATATTTAATATGCGGAATAAAATTATATTTTTAAATAAAAATAATTTGATGTAGGGATTGTAGAGGAAATTAAAATGTCAAAAGGACTACAAAGCATGTTTGAAAAAGTTACAAAGACTAATAAATAATTTTTTCTTTAAAATTTACTAACAGTCCCTTCAATCAATCATCTATTTATTGAAATGGATGGAAAACAAGACAATTAAACATTATGTTTTGCACTATTAATTTTTTAGAGTCAGATAATCATTATATGTAATCTAAAATCAACATAATTAGTCAACATAACTACCCATGCATTAGATAACAAATAGTTAGTACAATGATGTCACCTGTAGTGGATGGACAAAGGCACAGCACCAAAATTTTTCGCCAGAATATAGCGTACTATAGAAATATTATTCAACATAACAAGCAATACATCAGACAACCACTAGTTAGCTCGATGATAATCACATGCAATGGATGGACAAAGGCGTAATGTCACAACTTTGTGCGGAATACTGTAGCGTACTGTAAAAATATTATTCAAATAGTATTCATATACATATACTATCTCAAAAGGGGTTCGATGAGACTCCTGTGTGACGCGTATTATCCTTCCACCTTCCACTCTAAAGTTGCATGATAAAGAGAATTTATTAACTCAGTTTAATACCTGAAAATCTTCTCAACGTGTAGCGTGACAAAACTTTTATTGTTCCATGTGAAATCTGGTTAGATTAATAAATATTTAAGTGATTACTAAGCCAATAGCGTCATTATACTTAACTGTCTCTTGATACTATCTCAAAAAGGGGTTTAGTGGGCCTCCTGTGTGAGGTGTATTATCTCTCCACTCTAAACTTGCATAATAAAAAGAATTTATTAGCTCAATTTTATATCTAGAAATCTCCTCAATAAGAAAACTTTTATTGTACTATATGAAATTTGATCAAAGTAATAAATATTTAAGTAATTAATAAGGCAAGTGCCATTGTACTTAACTGTCCCCTGATTATCCCTTAATGAGAAAGATATCTATTACCTTTGTCAAAAACCTAGCCATACATCTCAATATTATTTCCCTTCCAAATGCATCAATTAATGGTCATAAACCTTGCGTTTCTTGCAAGACAATCAAATCACAAATGGTGAAACTAACCGTTTTGGAGTACAATATTGGGATTGTGTATGAAAATTTCAAATTATAATATATGAAAATAGAATAATAAGAAAAATAATAATGATAAATAATAAAAATCTTCCTTTCTTCATCAAAATATTTTGCATATATAGAATATTATTACCAAACTTGCGAAACATATTACTTATTTTGAGTTTTCATTATTTCATATAGAAACCACAACATCATTAGTTACTTTAAATAATAATAATTATAGGATCCATGCTCAACCAAATACCTAAAAACAGTTGATATTAGAAGTGTATAAATATAATGTTTATTCTAAAATTTGATTGCCATCCATACTAAATATTTATTTGAATCTTTAATATACTTGAGAGTCACAAAAATATTTTTAGATGAATTAATGTGATATTTATGGAATAGTAAAGTATGGGTTTTACGAAAAATATTTTCTTTAATGGACAAATCTTCCAACAAATTCATTAAAAATATATTTATTTTGATGTTTTATTTTTTTATTTTTTATTTTTGGTAATTTAGAATAGGCCTATGATTGAAGATGGAGGGATATTTTTATCTTTAGGAGCAATGCTTCATTTATAAAGGATTAGACTTTCATTAATATGATAACTAAACATTAATTTGCATAATTCTCTTAATTAAAGAAATTAAAATTTTTTTATATTTTTAATTACAATACACAAAAGATGGGCATAAAAAAATTATCACAAAGGAAATAATCTTATTTTGATTATAAGTGTGCTTGTTCTTGATATCAAACTTCTTAGGTGCATTAATTTCATTTTTTTCTTTTTCAGCAATCTCCTTCTCTATCTATTCAAGGGATGGAAAGGCAGAGGCCTTTGGTGTCCCTTCCAATCAAAAAAATTTGGGCCTCATAATTGCTAGCAAATATGCTTTTTTTGGCTCATCCTTTCTTCGTTAAGAGGATTGTTGACTTCATTTGTCAATGTTTATTTCATAACCAATATAATTCACTAAAGTAATTTCACTTCAGACACAATTACTCCTATTATTTCATATATGATACTATTTTAATAAAAAAAAAATTTAATTATATCTTTTGGTTGTGTATAAGTAAGACAAAATTTTTATATCATAATTTTTAGATAAAAGAAATTTATTAAATTTTGTTGTACTTGAAAAATTACTTTATTTCATTTGCAAAACAAAAAAGTTGTGCTATGCTTCAGATTTCCACCTATCCAACAGAGCTGGAGTTTGCTTAATCTCATGAGTTGAAGTAGATTTAACTAATATTTTAGTATAAATTAAAATGTAATTTTTTTGTTCTTTTTAAAAAATAAAAATATGAAATCAAAATAAAGACAGACATATAAAACTCATTTGAATTTTATTCCTCATTAATATATATATATATATATTTTACATCTATGTCATTAACCATCATCACAAAGTCACAACAACATATACTAAACCTAATAATTACCTCATAATTAGACAACTATTACACCATTGTTTTTCCACTCTAACCCAACATTAACCATCATCACAAAGTCACAACAACATATACTAAACCTAATAATTACCTCATAATTAGACAACTATTACACCATTGTTTTTCCACTCTAACCCAACATTAAACTTTATTTCCAAAAACCCCCTTGAAAACTCACTTATTCTCATTCTTAACCAACTCAACTTCATTTCCCTCTTTTCCCTCCATATTCAAACTGTTCTTCTTCCCCCCAAACAACTCCTCTGTATCCTCAAGAGTTCTCCCTCTCGTCTCCGGCAACAAAGTGAAAAAGAAAACCCATGCCACCGCCGCAACTCCGGCATACAAAAAGAAGCTCCCGCCGATTGTTATCGCCTTATAAAGCGATATAAATGTCATAGTTATAACTCCACTAGTCACTCTATTCATCGCAACACAAAGACTAGCTCCCTGAGCTCTCAATCTCAATGGCAAGATCTCCGAGCTATAAACCCAAGTTATCGGCCCCGGTCCAATCGAAAAGAAGGCGACATAAGCTAGTATGCAAGTAATACACAACGCGATCCATGGAGTATTGTGTGTTTCATGGTGGTCGATGACAGTGAGGCCGAGACCGAGGCCGGAGAGTGATAGGATCATTCCTGCCACACCGGCGAGGAGTAAAGGTCTCCGGCCCATTTTGTCGATCATGAATGTGGCAACAAGAATGAAAATGGTTTTAGTGAATCCGACCGCAATGGTTGCGCCGAGCAGAGTTGTTTTCTTCTTGATGCCAGCTTTTTCAAAGACTCGAGGGCTGTAAAGCACGACGGAGTCGATACCGGAAGCTTGTTGGAAGAAGTGAATGCCGACGGCACAGATCATGATCCGGCGTACGGTTTTAGTGGGATGGATCAAGAGTTCAGCCCAGACACCGTCGGCGGCGGACCGGCGAGGGCGTTTGGGGACGGCGACGACGTCGGCGGTGCAGTCTAGAGGGATTCCGGCGGCTTCTTTGATTTCTTGAAGCCGGAGATGAGCTTCTTGTTGGGTTGTGGAGGTTTTGGAGAGGACTTTAGTGGCGTCGGCGAGACGGCCTTGCATGACGAGCCAACGAGGGGATTCCGGCATGGCGAGAACGCCGGCGGCGAGGAAGATGGAAGGGATAGCGCCAACGCCGAGCATGAAACGCCAGCCGAGGTGGAGTGGGAGACGAGCGAAAGCGTAGTTGGAGATATAGCCAAGAAGGATGCCGGAGTTGATGAAGACTTCAGGGAAGGAAGTGAGGAAGCCACGAGAAGAGGCCGGAGAAACCTCGGCGGTGTAGACGGGGGCGATCATGAGAGCGTAGCCAACGCCGATGCCGGCGACGAAACGGCCGATCATGAGGAAGAGGTAGGAGGTGGCGAAGCCCATGAGGAGAGCGCCGAGAAAGAAGATGAAGGCGGCGAGGACGAGAGTGAAGCGGCGGCCGATCCAGTCGGAAGTGTAGCCGGCGGCGATGGAGCCGGCGAGGGAGTAGAGGTTGAGGATGCCGATGAGGATCTCGATTTGAGTGTCGTTGATGTTTAGGTCGTCTTTTATGTACAGTGCTGCTCCACTCATTACTCCAATGTCTTTTTTTTTTTTAAATAAAAAAATAATAATTAATGTAAGAAAAGTAGTAACTGATATTTTAAAATAAATAAATAAATAAAATTAGTAAAAAAACAAATATAATTAATTTTTTTTAGGATACTGTAGTATGAATGCATGTGATTTATTTCTTAAAAACCATATGGTCTAGAGTGATGGGTGTTAATGATATAATGTTTAAAACAATTTTTTTTTCTTTTTTTTAAATGGATAGGTAACAAGTGGCCAAATTAATAACTCAATAACTCAACGAGTAAACTCGGAAGTTATTGTTTTAATACATTAAATTGACATTAATAGTATATGATCATAATTATTTTTTTTTAAAAAAAAAAGTGGATAAACAAAATTTTTTAAACAAAAGGACATATGCCTAACAAAACAATGGTTAGGAAAACTATAGATCAACTAAAAGAGGAAAAACAAAATAAAAGATTACTAGATAGTAAATAACCAGTAATAAAATAGAACGATAAAAAATTACAAGTAAACAATCAGTGATGTTTTTTTATAAAAATTTATATTTATCTTTGGGCTAGTTTGAAAATATCCAAGAAAATATTATTTTTTATATTATTTATAATTTTGTTAAATATTAAAGATCCTGCTAAAATTGTTATATATTAATATTAATAAATATCTTCCCAGATCTACGCTTTCGTAAGGCTCTTGTTTTCGCATCGTCATGTGAGCAAACGACCAAATAAATAAATAGCATTTAAAATATATATATACTTTTCATTTTTTTTTTCATTAGATGCATAAAATTGTGTGGTTGGAAAGGAAAAAAAAACAAAGGAGAAGGGGATAAAGTTCCTAGTGACAAGATTAGGTTTTTTCTTTTCAAATATTTAAAAAAAGTTTTTTTTTTTTCAAAGAAAACAACAAAACCTTTTGATTTGTCAAAACCATACAAGATAATTTTAGCTAAAAAGAAGAGATTCTTTTCCTCTAAATAATTTAGAAGAAAAAAACCTTTCTCAAGATATAGTACAACAACAAGAGAGAAAATAAAAACAAACAAATAATTAAATAAAACAAGGTTCACAACCTTATAAAAACTAGAATAAGATAAACCTATATAGCTAAATGTTAATAAGGACTAGAAAGAAAGAGAAAGAAAAAGAGAAAGAGCATACCATAACCTAAGAGAATGGAAGCCATGGAAGCAAGCATGGCACAAGCAAAGGCATAATTATTGTGTTTAGGACTAGCTCCTTGAACTTCAACCTCAACCATCTTTTGAAAGAGTTTCATTAGTGGCCACTTTAGCTTCTACTTGTTGCTCTCCTCCCATCTCTCTTTGGTTCAAAGAGAGAGTTAGGGAAAGACAAAACAAATGAAACAAATAGAACAAACAAAGCTCTTATGATGAAGAGATGGAGAGGAACAGAGAACAAGAAGACATGTGAGAGTATAGTGTGGGGGGTGATGGTGATTATATAGAGAAAGAAGAAGAAGAAGAGGATTTCTTATTATTATTAAAAAACTAGTTGGCATGAATAATAGAGATGCATGTATTAAATTTTTTTATGTGTATATAAAAAGGGAAAAAAATGACAGCTATATGTTTTGTGAGGACTCTTGCGCCAACCCCTTGACCGTTGGGGATAGGTCACTTATTGTCCTTCACTTACTGTTTAACTTTTTTTGAGAACCATTGAGGTTGGTGTGATATTTTTTTATTTGGCTGATTTTTTATTAGTCTAGGTAATTTTTAAAATTAGATAACTAGCCTTTAGATTTTTTTATAATCAATATAATTTTTTTATAGATTAACCCAGCGATAACTACCAGGCAGGTGTCGAACCTCTTTCGTCCTTCTATCCAGAGTTGTATGGCAAGGGTTTCTCTATGAGACCATGAATTAGTGCTTGTTACTTTTGTATAAAAAAAAAAAATCTAGTTTTTAAAATTTTTTTACTTGGTTTTTGTAATTGAAAAGTTTTTAATCATAACATTATTTTTGTTTTAAAACAATAAATCACAATTAATTGAATAAAAAGTAGTAAAGTGCAATCAGATAAATATCAAAAGTCAATATAAAATGATACAATTAATAAACCATCAAAACAAAGAAAGTTTTGTTTCCATTGGTACTAAATGTAGGCATTACAAAAGAAATAAAGAGAACATGGGGAAAAAAACACTAGCAACAGTGTCTGCCACAAAATAAGCATCAATTGCCATTTTGAGATGGAATTAAATTTTCACAAACTAAACCAACCCTGGTTGGTAAAGAAATTTTTTTCATGTATTTTCAAAATTACAAGGATTACTTCTAGAAGTTAAAAGTATTAAGGGACTTATACATACTTTCCTTATAATTTTTTTATTTCAAAAAAATGGAATAAAACTATGGGAGATTATTGTTAGTTTTGAGTCTTTTGACTTTAAACAAAGAGAATTTATTCAATTTGATCCTTCTATCTATCATATATTTTTATAAATATGTCGGCTCTAATCATATGCTTTACCATTTTGGATAGGTGTACAAGAAGAAATTAATATAATTTTAAAAAAAACAAATGAAACATTTTTATAATGGTCTTTATATAGTTTTTAATTTGTTATCTATAATCTTTGATCTCTTTCTTGAAAAATGGTGTCATGTTGATGTCTACAAATATACTAAATTAAATAAAATCATGCAACTCAACCAAATAAAACCTAAACAAATAATAATAATAATAATAATAATAATAATAATAATAATAATTTACATTGAGGTAATGAGGTGTCCACATGCTTAAATATAGCAAATTTAATAACACTATGCTTGTGTTGAAAGTAACTCAAGCTACTAAAAACAAAATTAATAGTTAATATATTATTATACGTCAAATATTTAAGGTTGATTTTATATGCATAATTTGAAATCATGATTTATCACAAGTTCATGTACTGTATTTAGAAAACCAACAATTTCTTATTAATCCAAGAACTCAATATATATATATATATATATATAATTGCATTTTCTTATGAAAAGCTTTACCCATACCTAAAATCTTCAAAATTTAGAAAAATAAATATATAATGGGTTTTATGAAAATGAAGATGTATTTCTATATATAGACTGTACCTTCTAAAACAAACACATGTTGCAGAGGGTGCATGTGCCTTGGTTTCAGAATGACGTCAGCCCTTAGTAACATATTATCTAAAATTTAAAGTTATATATATATATATAATTGTTTAATATTTAGAATCCTTTCAAATTTATATTTTAACAATAGTAAAAATAAAAGAAATACTGTTTTGCACTATTTGAATTTAATTGGACGATCTCAGGGGTAAATTTAAATCCTTAACTACATAATTTGAGTCAATATCATAAAACAAATTGCAAGTTTTTATTTAAATTTTTTCTTCAGGTTTTTGGCCTGCTAATTAAGTGACTGCCAACTCAAGCAGTGAAAGCACCGTCAAAACAATATGTTTTCAGATTAAAAAAAAATACTGAAATACAACTATTTCTAGAATTTGATAGTGAACAAGTAGACAAGCGCAAAAGCCTCGTATACCACCACTTGAATATCAACTATGAATCAAGCCAGTTATATGAACAAAAGAAGAATGTTGCCAATGGATTAATTCAAGCTTCAAAGGCAATGCAATAGATAAAGATTTAGATTGAGTTAGCGATTCATATATATAAGCAATGTGTTGGTATTCTATATGAAAGATAATGATACGAGGAGTTGGGTAAAACGTAAATCTTGATGTTTTCAAAGAATGACAGGCTCTAAATCAGTTTGAAGCAAGGTACTGAAAGCTTTATATAATAAACATATGTTTTTAGAAATATCTTTTTGCTTACATAATGGTTTAAACTCAAAATCACTTACTTAAATAATTTAAACTTTTACTGTTGGTATCAACTCATGGTAGTAATTTTTTTTATTCATATATTATAACATGTGCTTATCCCACGGAAGAGATTCTTAAACTTGGAGATGGTACAATCAGGGTTTCCAAGTGAAATCCTTCTACCCTTTTTTCAATGATAGCTGTCTCCATTGTGCTTTGGGCAAGACCCTCTGGAAGGATCCCTTCCTGCTAAAAGCAAAAGCTTTCTTTTTGTTTGCCCCGCACAACAAAATCCCCACACAAAAAAACCTAGCTAAGTAGCGTTGCAACCGCATTTCCATGAGCACCTGCGTCCTATGTAATGCAGTCGAGGAAAGAACAACCCACCTCTCGATCAACTGTCCTTTCTCAACTAGGATTTGGGCACATTTCATTTTGCTTTTTAATGCTCAAATTCCCTACACCCTGTTGGAAGCTTGGTCCTCATGGATGACGCAGGGGCTCTTAACTTGAAACCTTTGAAAAATCTCCATATCAAGACAATCTATTGGACCATTTGGACAGAGTGCAATAATCGCATTTTTACATATGCTTCTCTAGATGCTTATTCTATTATATGTAAAATTGATCATTTGCTCATTTTTTGGATTTCTGTCATCCCAGACACTACAAAACAGCAACTTGAGAAAGCTTTTCACACAATTAAGGTAAGTCTGGTCTTTGTGCAACATGGCTCTTGCATCCCTCGAGCCGCCAGCTCCGGCAAGCGATCCCGAAGTCCCCCCTCTCAATGGTACTTCTTTTAACTAAGCCATCTCATTTGCGGTGGTAGGCCCTTTTCATATCACTACCGCCTTCTTCAAGTATACTGTTTTTCTTTTGTTCATGTAATTTGTTCTTGTGACACTTACCCTTAGTGATATGTCTTCTTATCGGCTCTCTTCTATATTGTTCTCCCTTTGTACTATATTTTTTTTCTTTTTTTTTAGTGAATTCATGGTTTATTTTTTTAAAATAAAAATAAATAAATAACATGTGCTTATTATTATGAAAATTGACAACTTTTAATTAAAAAATATACACACACAAAACATTTCTGGAGTCTAGAGTGTTGTGAGGATGTAGAGGTTTGTCATTTTGTCAATGGTGGTCCAGAAAATCTAATTTGATTGATGTCACTAATTATTTAATAGAAAGTAAAGAAGTTTCTGTACCCAAAAACAAATAATTTTTGAAAAAATAATAATATTATAAGTCAACCTTATGGTAAGTAACACTTTATTTTTTATTTCTTAGTTTTTATAAATAAATACCAAACACTCTTTATTTTTAGAAAATCGGGAATTAGTAAAATATGTAGTTAATATCTTAGCATACATATGCCTTCATCTTCGGTGAGTTTCAAAATTTAATTTTGAGTTCTATTTAAAATAAATATCTTGTAAAAAAGATCCGATACTAATAGATCACATTTACATAAATAAACATTAAACATGTGAAATTTATGAAAAAGCATTTATGTAAATAATACTTTTAAAAGGGTTTGCATGCAAAATAAACAGGAAAAAAACAAAAGACACACTGTAACGAACATACATCTTTAATTTGTCACTTAGCAAAGTGTGGTCCATGAAATGAACGGCAGTTAATGCTCAATAGATTAAGGGCCCTTCAATCCAACGGTCATAATCAATTGGTAACTAGTGGCCGAGAAACTGTGTGTGAATAAGGGTGGGCCTCATCATCCATATTTGGCTTGATCCTCTTTTAACTTTAATCATTGTGATAGTCCAATACAATTTTTTTTACCACAAACCACAATTTATATTTGTTTTTTCACTTATAAATTTATTTTTTTAAAAATAATTTTATTGTTTTAAATTATTTATAAATTATAGGGATATTACTCACTTTCAAGTTTATTTTCCCCTGTATGCTCATATTAATTTCATTTAATTAATTTTTACAAAAACAAAAAATATCATTGACTTTGATAGTTTATATTAAAAAAGAATAATAAAAACAATATTTATTGTATATTGTGATACTGTCAAAATATCTAAGAGTTCTACATCAATTATATATATGGATGAGTCTATGTCTTCTACATACTTCGATAAATTTAAAATCTATGGGCGTCCACGAGGCTATTAGATCGAAATTCCCCTTCTATGCACATTCACGGATGATGGTTTTATATATATACATATATATATAAATTTAGGAATCTCATATTGTTTTCTTAAGATTTTACCTACTTAACAAATGGTATGGATTTTTATAAATAAAAATTTTATAAAAATAAAAAATTGTTCGCACATTTAAAACTAATATTAAGAAAATACATTGTTAAATTATTTGAGAATAAGGTCACATTCAACTTAGTGTTAATTAGTCAAGGTGAAAATTATTTGTTATGCACTATCACCAAATATAGATAAATACATTATTTGTAGTTTTCATAAATAACAATATAATAACTTTGATTTGGTATTCTTTTTGTGAATTTATGACCGATAAAAAAAATTATTAAAAAAATAAATTTGATAAAACTATGGTTCAATCAACAGGCAAGTCAAACTCAAGCTTACGTTGCTTGATTTCATGATATTAAGATGATTATTATATAAACCTTGATTAGAGATGTAATTAACTAAGGTTTTTGTTCTTTAACTTATATTTTTTACTCTTTGGTTGCTCTTGTTGTACAAGAGAATATGAAGAGGTGGCATTTGGATTAGTTGAATCCTATAAACAAACTTAATGAAGTCCAATGTTTCTTTAATTTTTTATAATTAATGAAGCTCAAAATTGGACTTATTTGTTGTGCCAAATTGGAATCTTATTATTATAACCATTATCTCATTTTGATTTATTTGTTATTGTTTTGTCTCAATCATTTCAAGTTTAGCTTGATTAACTAACTATTTAATACATTATTTTTTTAAAAAGAAATTAATAATGTTTTGTTGTATATATTCTTCGGTTCTATATTTATAGTAATATACTAAACTTTATCTATAATGAGGTTTTACTTACATTCTATGGATGTTTATTTTAGGGTTCGTTTGGTACGTACAACACAGTTTTTTGTCACATTTTTATTTTGCAAATAAAGTAAGAGTACAACATTACCTGATAAATTTTTGGTATATTATATTACAATCAAAACTACTATCCTGTAAAAATTAAACAAGCACATTTACCCCTTGGTTAATATATCTGATCTTAGCAAACCGTAGAAAAATTATTTTGTGTTATTTTCTAAATATTAAACATAAAAGTGTCCAAGTATTTGTGTTACAAGCCATCCACTTCGAGTCCATTTGAATGTAAGGATAAGGGATCAATCCTTGTGGTATATGCATGCACAAATGGGGTTGGGGATGAGCATTCCTTGCCTTTTAATTACCATTTTACTCTTAATAAATAAAAATATATATTTTTATAATGCATCCAATACCTCCTATAATTAAATCACTTTTAACTAAATAAATCCTATAATTAAATCACTTTTAATTAAATTAATTTATGTCATTCAAATATTTATTATTATAATTAAAAAAAAATTTTAAACATTTAATAATCATAATTAAGATAGACTTTTGAAATTATTTCAGGAAAGTAAAAATTTTGTCCATTTTATCTTACATAAAAATGTAGTAAAAATATAGTTAAAATATATATTTAATTTAATATTTAATTATAAAAATTAAATTAGATAATATTTAAATGAATTAATTATTTTAATAATTACAATAACTAAAGTTTATTTTTTTATATAAAATATTTAATTATAATAATTAAAATGAATAATTTTGTTTAAATTATTTTATAAATTAAGAAAATCAGTTATCTTTAATTATAATTAACTTATTAAAAATTTTATTTAAAAAATAAATACATCAATAATTTATTTAAATTTTTTTCTAGAAATTAGAGTCATTTAATAATTATGTTTTTACAATTAAGATATATTATTTAATTAAAATATTAGAGGGTATAAAAGTAATTTTACTAAAATTTTCCCATATACCATGTCATATTTCTATCCACATCCCCTCCAACCAAACATTACTTTTGTTCACATCTCCAAACTCATTTTCCTATTTCTATCCCCATTCCCAGGGGCGGAGCGACAAGAGGGGCCCCCTCTCGCTGGCGGGATCTGTTGACCCCGCCTACTCCTTCCCTCCCAACACCCTCACACGCCCCCCTTTCCCCATCCCTGTCCCCCTCCCCCTCCGGCCATCCCTTAGCCCTGCATTGTTTCAGAGTTTTTTTTCAATATTTTTTTTTAATTTTTAAGTTTTTATCTTTATATATGTTTATATCTTTATATTTTCATTATATTTTTATTTTTTTAATTTTATTTTTTTAGTTGAATGATTTATTTATTTCTCATTTAATATATATTTTGTTGAGTTTGCTATTTTCAAAAATTTTGAGAAAATTTGTAAAAACATATATGATTGATTAATGTGCATTGTTTTAGGGATTTGAGAAATATTAAAGCTTTGATTTAGTAACAAATAAATTTTTTGAATTATGATTAATTTAAATAGAAGTTTAAATGAAAATTATTATTTTTTAAAAATATTTAAATGTCAGTTATTTTGTAATTAATAAGTTCTTACAATATTTAAATAAATTCAGATAAATTATTAAATTACATATGCTTGTAAATGAGAATTTTTTTAATTTAAAATATTATCTATATTTTCACTATCATAAATCATAACAACATCAGCTCAAAGATAAGGCCAAGCAATTCCTTTAGTCGTTTTGTTTTTTTCTTAAATCCTCATCTTTAGATTTTTTTAATTGTAATTTAAAAACTCAAATTTTGAAAGACTACCAATAATTATCATAATACAAAACATTTTAATTTAATATTTAATGAATGCAATTTAATCTTAGTTAATTTTTAAATTTTTAAATATTAAATATCTTATTTTAATGTTTAATTAGTCATTATTTCTTTACTAACTTATCAAACTATCTATGCGTTTATTTATCCAAAATTAATATAATATTTATTTCTTTTAATTATAAATAAGTGCTTTTGTAGTTTTTATATTGTTACAATTTTTTTATTAAATTTTTATTTTGTTGAGTTTTATTCATAAATTTTAAATATATTCTTTTATCATGAGCTTCGTAGTATGTGAAAAGCTAAACAAACATCTTAAATAGGTATTTATTAAAATAAAATCTAAATAATTTTAAAATTTCATTATAGACCTCTAGTTATCTTAAGCCGGCCCTAGTCAGAATCATACCAAAAAAAATCTAAATTTGATAATAATATTTATTTTGATATATTAATTAATTAAATTTATTTTTTTAAAAATTATACTTATTGTTATAAAAAAATTAAAATGTATTTTATTATTTAAAATTTAAATTTAAATTTTTTTGTTAATTAATTATTTTAAAACTTATAGTTCCCCCATATATAATTTCTGGGGATCCCCATCCCCTTCTCTTTTTTCATCCCTATCCCCATATTCCCATTCCTCCTAACCTAGGTAGTCAGAACCGGACCGGACCGGCCGGTCCAACCGGGTTGGACCGGACCCGGGCACTAGACCGGTCCAATTCAGTTCAGAAAACCGGGCAATGGAAAACCGGCCATGAACAGGGAGAACCGCCCGGTTCAACCGGGAACCGGATGAACCGGGCCGGTTCTCCCGGTTTTAAAACTTAATTAAAAAATTTAAAAAAACTTAAATAAACCAGCCTGATATGATATTAGTAATATGAATATCTTATATTTATATCTAATTATCTATAGTATTATGAATTAATGTTAATCTAATTAATAATTATCTTATGATTTAATGATTATTGATTAATGATTCTTATCAACTTATTGAATATTAATCAAGCCTTAATGAGATTAATATTATTTAGTGTTTCATATCAATTTAGTTTAACTAAATGTTGTTAAATGTTGTGTTTTGAATATGGAATCAATACTTGTTTGTTTCATAGGTTGTGTATTTGATTTGAAAATTAATATAGAATGTGTATTTGATTTAAAAATTAATACAATATTTAATGTATTTTATTTTATATTTTTATTTATTAAATCCGGTTCGACCCGGTTCAACCCCGGTTGGACCTCTTAACCCTTGAACCTTGGCCTACTCCGGTTCGAAGGTCCGGTCCGGTTCTGACTACCTAGCTCCTAACTAAACGGACCCATATGTTATGCTATATTGCTTATGTTGTTCTCAACTACAAATCAAACAGACCCTTAAACTTCATATTATCAAATAATAGCAAGGATTTGAAAGAATCTTGATAATTCAAAAGCAGACATCACAATTTCATTAATATAAATATAATTACAAATTAGATAACTAAAAAATAATTGTTAAACTTTAGTTAGTTTGAAAATTTCCAAGGATGGTCCACAAAAAAAAAAGGGTGATATTGAATTAAGAGGACAATACAATGCCAAGTTGCTACCAATGGTGGTAGCCTCAATCAAAATAGTGACATTCCACTTTCCAAGATTCTTTGAACTTCTGCAAATATGACATGTTTGTATGGTCCGTTTTTATTTTATTTTTTATTTTTTTTATTTATTTATTTATAATTTTTATTTTGGAAAGGATAACTTGTGGGATTGCCTACATATCATTCATGGGAAAATATTGTTCCACGTGGAATAATAGATAAAAGTTGCTTTAGATGGAGAACTTTATATTTTAATTCTCCGTAACTTTAGAAAAAACATCAATTTCATACATCTTTTCTAGTGTGTTCATTGAAAGAAAAAGTCAAAAAAACTATATATATCCAAAGTTCATGCTTTGATTATCCGAAACTTTGGAAAGAATAATCTTATTTTGTATTCAAGTTTGTTGTGGAAAATTCTTTGGTGATTGAGAACAATTTGTGTTTGAGTATTAAAATTTAATCTTAAACTGTCAATAACTAATATTCCTAACTTTCACTGAAAGTAATATTATTTATTAATTTTTTATTTTTCATATGTAGTTATTTTTATTAAATTTTTTTAATTTATTTAAAATTTTAATTTATTTAAATATAATTTTACAGCAAAGTTTACACGGAAGGAAAACTTTTTTTAAAAGAAGAATATTAGTGCCGAACAATTATTACCTTATTTAAGTTAATACATTATCTTATAAAAAGATAACTTGCATACATAATAAAATAATTTCTCTCAATAATATACATGAATCCTTATCAAACAATTATTTTTACTGGTCCATAATTAATGTAAAAAGACTATTTTTTTAATCCTCTTGAAATTTGAATCTATTTTTATTTGGTTTGTAAAAAAATTAGGAACTTGATTATATATGGATGAAATTGGGGAATGGATATGACTTTTAAAAATAAATAAAAAATATTTTTCAAAAAGAAACATTTTTATGATTTTTTTATTAATAATAATTTTAAATAATTATAAATTTCACCTAATGAAAACAAATTTACGAAGTTTTCAATCCTCATTGTCCCGACAGTATTTGAGTGGCAGTATGATTAACTCTCATATGATGAAAAGATCGGGGATAAATTTAACAATTGTTGAAGTAATTTTTTTAAATATTTATAAAAATAAATAAAATTTTTAAAATAATAAAAATATTCTATTTACCTTATTTTTTATTTTTAAAAAATTTGCATTGTTGAAGATTTTGATACAAATAGATCGAGAGTATGAGTGGATTATTAACGCATTTGAGTTAACACAATACCAAAATAATTGGTTATAATTAAAAAAATAATATAATTTTTTTTATGATAAAAATAATAATTAAAATTTCATAAGTTTAGAATAATCATTAATACTTTTTAAAGTGATAAAAAATTTAAATTTTTAATTATAATCGAATGATACGCCAACCTCTCGCTATGGCCCAGAAAAATAGGTGGGATGATATTGATAAGAACCATTTTGATAGAGTTCACACAATTAGAATTTCTTTAATTCACATGTGTATATAATTGATTTATTTAAAAATTATTTTTTTTAAACCACAATTATATATATATATATATATATATATATAAGCCATTTCTCATGTGCTTTTTTTTTATTTTAATTGCAAATGAACTATGTGTGCCTCTAAAAGAAGTCCCTAATAAAAAACCAAAGTTCTTGTCTATTTTAAGAACAATAAAAAAATTATATGTAAATATGTAGAGAGGCTCTGTTCTTTAGGACTTTATGGGGCGATTGGATCATCATCTAATAGAAACTCCCTCTTTCTTTTACTAAAACCAATCCCCCATTGGTCTCTTTCTTACCTTTTCATATCTACCAACATTCGCATATAATGTTTTTAATATATCTATATATATATATAGTTTGTTCAAAATTTTAAATGATTATTTGTGGAATATGGAGACTTAACGTAACTTGACAACATATTGAAATTCAATTTGAGGGTTATATTTAAAAAGCGGCAATATTCTTAAAGAGGAAATTATTGTTTTAAATTTGGTGGATTTCTCTTTCATTGCCCCAATAATAATAATAATAATAATAATAATAATAATAATAATAATAATAAAACCAAAAACAGGGGAACTACATTAAAGTATGTATGCTATTTTTTTCACATTACATGTGACATCAAGCTACATGTCAATACTTCCTCACTTTTATCTTCTTTTCATATCTCAAATACTTCAGTAATAAATATATATATATATATATATAATGAGACAATTTTAATTTATCAAATAATGAGAATCATCTACAACTTTGATGTTAAATTAATTTTTCTACATATGTTCTAATATTATCTGTCACATATAATATGTTCATTATCTCCAATACATTCATTAACTTATACATATTTATCATAATGTAAAATAAATTAATGCATTTAATATTTTGAGTAGTTTATTATCCACATATATACCATAAGGATGTTGAATATAGTTAACAATTTTTTAGTTTATTGACACCAAATCTTTACATTAGGTGTTTGTATATTTATTGAGTTAGTGGATTTAAACCTCAACTCAGGTGAGTGAATAAATATGTTAGAGGCATTTAATTTTATGTTTGTGATTTGCCCATATTTTATAAAAAAATATTTAATATATAAAAAAAAGGCACAAAGAAAGATGTGATAAATAGAGAATGCCATTTGATTTCTTGTAAGCAACAAAGGAAATCTTGTATCTATTCAATTATTCATCAAATAAACAAAAAAAGGCTTCACATGGTGGGGCTTCCGAACATTTATATATATATATATATATATACATATATAAACAAATAATAACTAATTCATGTCCTAGTTCCAATGTTCATTATCGTTATATTCTAACATATCCTCCAATTAAACAATAATGTCTATTGATTAATAAAACTTCATTTGTTCTTATCACTTGGTTTGGTTTGTGTTTGGAAATTAAAGATTAGGATTTCTCCACATAAACATCTTATAAATGATTATAAATTCTAGGGTTTTATGAGATATTAATTAAATAATCCTAGATCGATTCAAGTTTATCTTGGTAAATAATGTGTTAGTTTAGGATATGAAAAAAAGTAGTTTCTATATTTTTTTTATATAATATTACCTAAGTTGGGTTTATAATAAATTTTTCTTTTTAAAAAAAGATAAACTGTAATTTTATTAAAAAATAAAAGACAAATATAAGACACAAAGCCAAGACATTTTAGTTAAGCACATTATAATAAGTACTATATAATAGAACGCTTCAAAATTCACTAGTGATAAAAGTAGGGACAAACTAAAAAAGAGTTAGATATGACGCTGATAAGACTACTACTACTAGGGTTGAATCATCTATCCTAAATACTGTATAAACTAGTTGAAGAATTAAATAATTTGCTCGGGACTAATCATTTTCAAATTCTCAAACTTTTTCATTTTAATTCAATTACTATATATTTTTTTAATAAACTCAAAAACTATGTATTTATTTCATTAATAAAATGTTTTAGACTTTCTTTTTTGAATTGATATTTTTCAACCATTTTTCTACTTTATGCCACCTCCCAATACATAACAAACAAACCCTAATAATAAATATTACCCTACAATGTAGAAATTTCATTTATAATTCAAGTCTTTGTCATTGAACTTTGAATTTTCTAGTGTGTGCAATTGACTGTCAAACTTCCTTACTTTGATGTATGTTAGTGATGAGTCTTTGTCAAACTCTGTCATATTTATTTTTGTCTTTAAATGATAAAAAAAACAAATATTTTCATTTTATTTCCAGACTATAGAAAAATATTTAATTTAATTTTTTTAATAATAACTCAATTAAATTCAAAACTAAACTAATTTTTTTCCCTCTTTAATCCAAACTAACATTTTTCCTTGAGTTCATTTCATTTAAAAAAAAAAAAAAATTTACATTGAAGCTATAATATACAATGAAGCGTTAGCGGATCGAAATTTAGTGCAGTAGAAAGCTAAATAAAAAAATCAATCTTCATAATAAACACACGTGTCCCATCACGTTTCTCATGCCCTGGCCCTTTTCTAGCCCAGATTTAAACATTATTGGATGGAGTTTTTCTAAGGTTTTCCGGCCGGCCAGCCCAGGCTATCGCCCATGTGGGTCCGCCACTGCAATGAAGTACCCTAAAGTCATGATATATCATTTTCACCCTTTATTTTACTTTGCAGTAGTTCATTCCATATCATATTTCTCACCTATGATCTCTATCCATCATAAATAGTATAAAGTGCAGAAGAAAAAAACAACAAGACAAGGTGAGTTAATGTATCTTGCTTTTAGGTCAATGCATTCACATAATAATCTTTGAAAGTCAATGATATATATAATATATAGTCTTGATTAATTATTTAAAGGAGAAGCACGACATGTGGAGATGGGCTCCAAACAAACATGACTTCCAAGAGTCACCCTTTATTTATTTCTATTTTTTATAATTTTTATATTATTTATTTCCTTTAAATGCCGGGAAGGAAGTGTTTTAGACGTTGAGTCCAAGTTGGTGGTCTTTGTTGTTGCCTTCATCTTTAAAAGTATTAGTTTTCAATGTCCATTTGTTCATTGTTTGTGTCTCATTGGACTTTTCTCCAACCAGAGCAATCATCTTAAATGATCTTCATTGTAATCAAGATAGTTTACATAGTTAATTGTTGTTTGCTTTGTTACCTAATATTCATGCACACAAAAAATATTTTTGCTATTTCTTTTATATGATCAATGGTTAATATGCCCACTAATGTAAATGCATGAAACATTTTAACTTATTGTTATAAAATAATTTTTAATTCTTGAGAGGCATTTATTTCGTTCGCTATTTTATATATATATATATATATATATCATTAATTTTATTTCTTGAAAGACATTTATTTCGTTCACTGTTATATATATCATCATTAATGTCAATCGTTCAACCATAAAATGTAATCATTGTTGCATTTGAAAAAAAGTCCTTTATTTATTGAGATGATATTAAGAAGAAACTTAAAATTTGGGCAATTCGCTATTTGTACAATTTTTTGATAATTTAAATAGTTTATAATTATTAAACTTTTCTTTTCTTGCAAGGTTTTGGTTAGGCAAGAGTGTTAATTAAACATTGAAACTAAAAGAGAGTGATGCCTTTGGTGTTTTAATTAGTAATTGACTTAAAAAAAAATAATTTCTAAATTTCAACAATGAACTTGCACAATAAATGTAGTGTTCGCTTGATATTTTCTTTTAAAAAGAAATTAGTCTATAAATGATAAGATATTAAGACTTCTAAATGATTTTTCACTTGGCATTTTCTTTTTAAAAAATCAGTCCATAAATAAGAAGATATTAAGACTTCTAAATGATTTTTGTTTTAGGTTTTTAAGCTTTATCCACTATTTTTGTTTATATTAAACGAAACTTTAATGTTTGTAATAAACATAAAAAATAAATGCAAACTAATAATACATGAAATTATTTCCATTTTCATTTATTACCCATTTTATGTGGGAAAGTTACTTTCAATTATATGCAACTAATGAAAAATAGTAAATCAAAGAGGTTGGTTTTTCTTCAAACATTAGTTGAAATTAGAATCAAATAATCAAAATTTAAAGGGCATTAATTTATGTTTCTATCGATAACCATCATTTTCAAAATAAAGTCTAATGAAATAAATCCAAGCCCAATAGAAAATAGGCCCATTATTTAGGTTATATATATAGCAATTGGTTATTTAAAGACATTCTTAGATTTCAAATCTAAAAAAGCCCCAAATTAGCTATTGGATGATCTAACGACTGCTACAGATGTGCTTTTCCATTCTCAGTGAAATCAAAATTATTTTCATAGTGAAAAATGACCTACACATTGTCTATTAGATTTTGATTTAACGTCAAATGTGTAATCGTCCCTAAATTTCAATTTAGAAACATCCGTAGATATCGGCCTTTTATAAATATATATACACTAATTTTTATACCCCTTAATATAGTAAAATAGTTGAGATTGATATGTGTTGGTGTAATTCCAAAATTCTAAATTTTTGAAAAGAAATCACTATCATCAATTGTATCTAAATGTGGATGGCTCCACTTCAAAGTTAGAAATTTAGAAATAAGACTGTCAAAATTGAAAATGCAAAACAAAAAATTGAAATTTTGATGAAGCTAAACCTGTGAGATTGGGATTTTTTTTTTTTTAATATTGAGTTGGTAACAAATTGTTATTAGTTGATAAAACTTTGACTTAACCGATACTCATAAAAAATCAAGCATTTAAATAATAATAATAATAATAATAATAATAATAATTCACTACAAATAAATTGTTATACAGTGACATTATAAAATACATTGGTAAAAGTCAAAAATCAGTTGGTAAAGGTTCTAAAAACCCATACCGACAGTAAAAATATATATTCCAACACTTATTTTACCGTAGGTAAAAGCCTTATAGATATGGACCTATACCAATGGATATAGCGTTTGCTGGAATAGACTTATTAGTTTTACCGACAGAATATGATTGTAACTATTGGTCATATTGTTGAGATAACACAGTCAGATTGCTTAACGTATACCAACAATAAAAACACTTATTCCAACAATCTTTTACCATTAGTAGAAGTCTTGTGCACATACATCTATATCAACGGTTATAGCTTCTATTGGAAAAGGTTTATGGGATTTACCAACGGAATATAACTGTAACTATTGGTCTCACCGTTGGTAAAACATCTCAGATTTATTTACCTTATACCAATGATAAAATGTATATTCTAATATTTTTTACTGTCAATAAAAATCTCATAAGCATATATAGACCTATACCAACGGTTACAACGTGTGTTGGAATAAATCCATTTGATTTATCAATTATTACAACATCCGTTGTTATAGATGTATATTCAAAAAGACATATTTAGCTTTAGCAACGACTATACAGTCGGTAAAAATTTTTATATTAATAATTAATCTACCAATAAAACTATTATTATTACCCCTGGAAATATATTATGAATAGTTTAATAACTCATACATAATTAAATTAATTTACAATAAATTAAAACAATCAATGCCATTAAAAAACACAAAAACATTTCACTAAAAATAAAAAAGAAAAACTATTACATCACCACAAACATATATTTATAAGGTATATGTCCAAAAGTAAACTACCATTCAATCTTGACAACCAAGAGTTCTTGCCTCAATTCCAAATCTAACACAAAGATAAACTACTTTCATTTAATGTCTAACAACCAAATAAAGCGACAAGAATTTTCCCAGGTAAAACCGATGTCATCTTCTAAACGGCATCACCTACGAGAACCATATTAAAAAAATTACAATTAATAAGATGTATGCAACAATAAAACACTAATATAAAAACTTAAAATAATAAACTAAATAATATAGAAAAATCTATAAGTAAAATAATATACAACATGTCGTGCCTTCTTTTCATTTGGAGACAATAAGAGTTTACTCCATGCATTAGATTTACTTGATGACTTGATTCATGAGAATGATTATTCCTACGCGGCCTTTGTTGAGCAGTAGAAGTATTAGATACCTACAAATTATGTAAAATAGAAGTTAAAATTGTTTACACAACAATGGCTAAAAGGACTTGCAAGCTAGTAATAAACATGTAAAGATTAAAACAATGATAAATATCAAAGACCATTAAAAAATTACTAACAATACCATCAAAATCCTACAACAAACCAAAATAAAATAATTAAATACGCAACCATCAAAACAAAAGATGAACAAAACTTATATATAACAATAAGAAAAAATAAATGTATTTAAAAACAATGATAAATATCAAGACTATTAAAAAATTACCAACAATACTATCAAAATCCTACAACAAACCAAAATAAAATAATTAAATATACAACAATCATAACAAAAGATGAAAAAACTTATATGTGCCAATAAGGAAAAATAAATGTATTTAACCTCCCTACCCCCTCCTTTTTTCTTCAATATAGATCATTGTGTGACTATAGACTAACAACAAATTTGCTACTCTAATTTATATATAAAACTAAATATACATAGTATCACATACCTCTATATATTGACTATGTGAGTAACAGTGTTTAGGACCTCCATGTTCTCATTAGGAAATTGTTTTAAAAATAATGAGATCACAGTAGTTAAAGCTTCTTTCAATCCTTGAACCTCACCCTTCAAACATTATACTTCATTATGATATATAAATTGAGAACATGAAAAGACCAGACTTGCTTGATGAAGTAGAAATTGTTCCTATACAATGAATTCACCCTCTTTTCTCTGGGCCTTTAACTTGTGAATACACATCATTTTCCCATGAACACCTTTTAGGATCTTGTGAATTACTTTCACTTAATCCTTTTTTCGTAAGTTCCTACAATATAAATCAAAAGCGTAGAATAAAAACAAATACTAGAACCTCTATTTCCTTGCCATCCATATATTCTTCAAACCATTGAATATAGTGTAAATGCCAAGTTATTAGAAAAAATCAACCATTCATAAAAAAATAGAATGAAGTTAAATAAATACCACAACAGAAATTGCCTTTTCATTCACAACACTTCCATCTTTACGAGTACGAGTCCGTATATACATTTCAGCACGTGATAGTAGAATTCTATTAGATTCTTCAGTCTACAAAATTACTTTATTTAAGTAGATATAACAAGCTCAATTTCCCAAAATCCATAACATTAGTCAAAATTCAATAAAAAAATTGTAAATCTTTACCACAGTTTGAATAATAGTAGGGAATGATCTTGTTCCTGCACAATGTGGTTCATCGGATTTTAAACGATTTGTTCTATTTGTCTCACTTTGTTCCTATACAATTTTTGAATATATAGAATATACCATAATATATCATTATGTTTTGATTATCAAAACAATATAAATGGTATAAAATGTGAGATATATAGATATATATTCACTTTATCAGTCAACCAATAAGTAGCAATTACCAAAACTTGTTGTTGGTCTACTCGAGGATCATCAAACTTTGCGGGCATTTCCTATACTGTCTTGTGTTAATCATAATGTTTGGAATTCAAAAAATTCTTCCATTGCCTCCACTTAGTACTCATATCAGACACTATCAAACTCTTAACCATTTGAGTTGTATTTTCATTTAGCAACTCATCATTCTCATGTGAATGAAATAACTCAAATGTGAATTTAGTCTAAGATTTTAAGGAAAAATTATTAGTTGAATGTTAATATATTCAAGTAAATTAAAAAAATTAACTTGAACATAATAAGATTTAATACCTCGATTACTTTTCATATTTATTCCTTTGTAGAATCTGGGAACTCATGCCAAGTTGTGTAAGTAATAGGTGCAAAGTTAAGCATTTGCTTCATACTATCGATAAATCGCGTTAATTTAGTAGCTTCTTCTCCAATTGGTATATGGTGATCGTTTAACTTGACAACAACTTGTTCTTCATTATTCAAATCCCAAATATCAGCCATATGTGTAAGATCTCAAACTTTTTTTGGCTTAGCGTTACCTACATAAAAGAATAATATAAAAAAATTAAAGTCATAGTTAAATATAAGTAAATGAAAATACATTAACTAATGCATTAGGATTTCTACAAAAAGTTGATGGTTGTTCAGATTGTTGTTGAGGTTCATTTGGTGAAAGCTCAGTTCCTAAAACACAGATTGTTGTTCAGATAACGAGCCTGATTCGGATTGTTGTTGAGAAGCTAAAGTGCAATTTGCCTTAGTGATATTCAACCGTTTATGTTTTCCCATTTATCTGAAGTAAAAAAATTAGCATGATAATTCATTTCCTCATAAAAAATGCCTCAAATAAATCTTAGTTAAAAGAAAATAAATAATTTAACTTTATGTGCTCTTAAAATACATGCATTAACCAATATAATCAAAATATAATAAAATTCAAACACACAAATTAAACTTCATACCCACATAGTCACATCAACAAAATAAAATGAACGAACTTGGTTCTGCAATCAACATCTACTACACAAAATTAAATCATAAAATAGATCTAAAAAACATCCTCATTATGTTCATAAAGAGCTTGTTCTTCTTCATGCGCCGTTTCCACTCTTGTGTGACCACCACTCCTTCAATTTCATTTCGAACCCATTTTGTAGTGCAATGTGAGTCATCAACTTGTACTTCTACTCTCCCTTGACCCCTATCAAAGGATGATCCACCACCCATATCATATATGTCCCTAAGTTTTGCATGCTTGACAATAAGCCAATCTTTATTCGTTTCATCTTGAACATAAAAGACCTTCTTAGCTTCTGATGCAAAAACAAAAGGATCATCAACCAAATTAGTTACACTATGAGCAAGATGTGAAAAATTCACAACAATAAAACCAAATTTATCTTTCTTCAAACCTCTATTTGGATCGATACAATCACATAAATAAAAAAACCTTGAATCTACCACTATAGTTTACTTAAATGATGTCAAGTAAAGCCCATAATAGTTAATTTCTCCTTAAATAGGTCATGCATCCCTTGAACTTACATAACTCATCATCTTAGCTATTACAACAACTCCACTTTTTTGAGTTCCAAACCATCTTTCACGAGCTTTGGTGTGAAATCAAAAACCATTAACAATGTATCCAGTGTATCTCCTTGCAGTATCCATTGGACCCCGAGCAAGTAGTCTAAGTTAATCGGTGATGTTTGCATTTCCTTGTTGCTCCAATTGTGCAACCTATGTAATATCATACACAATTAATTAAAATAATGCTATAACTTAAAAATATTATAAGTAATCCAAACGTGAAGTTGCACTTACATGATCATGAAACCAATCATGAAATGTTTCACTTTGCAACTTTTGTATCTCATAAGGCGAAAGACGTGGGGAGCGATTACGCCTCTTAATAAATTGCTCATGCTTCCCAAATTCAAAATTAAATATACTAAATAAAAGAATATCAACTAATATAATTTAGCACACATAAAAATTTATATGATAAATTAATCTTACTATAAAAATGGAGCAACTACATCCGAATTAAACAACACATAACGAGGTGCTTGCACCAAAATTTGGTTGTCAGGTGTAATACGTGAGACCCTCTTACGCTTGTTACTACTAAAGCCTTTATTTTTTTTTCCCTTCCCAACGGTCTTCCAACATTTGCAAAAATGGATACTTCTTCATCAATGGCAACATTTTGATCTTTTTATTTTTCTAGTTAATTGATTGAAGCTAGTTTCAGTCCCCACTAAATATCTTGAAACAAAAGTTAAACATTTATTAGCTAAATTGCCTTCTACAATTAAACCCTCTGGACTTGCTCTATTGCGCACATACATCTAAAGCATAAGAAGAAACCTATTCAAATATAAATTCAAATATAAATATATGTATTAAAGATAAAATTGAAATTTAGGTATTTAAAATAAATATTTAGAATGCAACATATATATCTCAACAGGATACATCCACCGATATATGACTGGACCAGCAAGTCTTGCTAGTTTTGCTAAATGAATAACCAAATGTACCATTATAGTAAAAAAAGGAGAAAATATTTTCTCCATTTCACATAAAGTTGAAGCAGCTCGATACTCAAGCAAATCAAAGTCACTTTCTTGAAGAACCTTACAGCAAAGGTCTTGAAAAAAATTAGGCAAGTTAATTAGAATTGAGCACACTTTTTCGGGCAAAGAACATCGTATTGCTATGGGAAGAAATTCTTGCATTAATAAATGAAAATCATAACTTTTCAGTCCTATGAGATTCTCTTGTTTAAGTTGCACACAATGTGAGATATTAGAAGAATATTCATCTAGAGTTCTCATTTCCTTGAGAATCTTCAAAAAAGTATTTTTTTTCCTTCCAAACTCATCTGATAGGAAGCTTGCGATAAATATTGAATATTAGTGCCATGACGAGTTTTGGGATAAAGAACACTCCTGATACCCATTTTAACAAGATTAAGTCTAGACTTATAAGTGTCCTTTGAGTTCCCATCTTGTCCAATCAGTGTGCCAAAGATGTTATGTGCATGACATCAAGATTATGAAGCAATAAAAGATGTTTCCAATAAGGCAACGTGAAAAAATGCTCTGCTTTTTCCAAGGTCCATCTTTGCTACCATTCATATCTTCCACTTGTCTCAACACTTCAATACTAGATGATGGTGATGGAGCATTTTTAAATTCTTGTGTCCCATCAAAAGAATGTTTATCATTACGAAACCTATGGTTTGGTTTTAACCATCTACGATGGCCCATGTAACAATGCTTTCTACTATGTTTTAACCACTTAGAATTGCTATCCTATCCACAACAAGGACATGCATACTCTCTTTAGTACTCCATCTAGACAAATTGCCATATGCAGAAAAGTCATTAATTGTCCAAATAACTGCCGCGTGTAACTAAAAATTTGATATGTGGCCGCATCAAAAGTCTTGGTACCAACTTCTCAAAACACTTGCAATTCTTCAATCAACGGTTGCAAGTATACATCTAGATTGTTTCCAGGTCCTTTTGGACCAGGAATAAGTAAGGAAAGAATAAAGTTTGACCGCTTCATACAGATCTATAAAGGTAAATTATAAGGTAAGATAACATGCCAAGAACTGTGAACAATAGTCACAGTTTTGAATGGATTGAAACCATTAGAAGCTAATCCCAACCGAACATTACAATGATTAGAGGAGAATTGAGAATATCGAGAATCTAATTCTTTCCAAGCTAAAGAATCTGCGGGATGTCTTTGCCATCCATCTTTGGTATGTTCATGTTCATGCCAAGTCATTAGAGAAGTAGTTTTTGAAGGCATAAAAATTATTACTATGAAGTTTGTGAGTATAATGTTGGTCCCAATGACTTTTTTCTTGCATGTTATGGTCATCAGCATTCATAGCTTCTTCGGCCATCAAATAATGCAATAACTCATGAATATCATTGTCAAACACTGTTTCTTCTTCATTACTTACACCAGTAGAAGTAGCTACTTCCATGTTTCCCTATGAAAAATCCATCGAACATATCCTTTAAGAAAGTCATCACAAATAATGTGATCAAATGCTTCTCTTCTGGACAACCTATTGTGTTCACACATTTAAACACATGGACACCAAATTTTAACATCTTCGGATAATTTGGCAAAGGCAAAATCTAAGAAATTGGTGACCCCATTTATATACTCTTCACTTGCTCTTGATGTAAGGTTTATCCACGTTTTGTCCATCGGTTAAAAGAATTAACACTGAAATAATAACAATAGGTTTGAATTACTTGTGAGAATCTAAAAAAACTAAAAATAATGAATGAGTTAGTTGGCATGATTTACATGCCAATAATATATGTATATAATATTCATTGGCATTTTATAAGCATTAGTGTTTGCATATAATTTATTAATTTATATAAAATAATAATTTAAGTAATTTTCATAAATTTATAAATTAATTGATTAATTTATATATATAATCGATGTTCATTAGCTTTTTATTTTCACGGATGTGCTTATAATTTATAGAGTAAATTATCATAACATTATTTTTTATATTTTTTTATAATGTTTAATTTTTTAATTTAATTATTATTCTTAATATAAATCTCAAATTCAATTTTGATAATATTATTATAATTAAGTCATGCTCTACTAAATATAAATATAAAAATTAGATAAAATTTAAAATAAATAGTTCTACCAACAGAATGATATCTGTCACTGAATGTCTGATCTATTCTAACATTTTTAAAGATTCATTGGTATAGATAATTTATAGCTACTACATTTGACCATTGCTTTAAATAAGTATAAGTATAGAATAGTAGTTATACCAATATAACAATATCCCTAAGTAAATGTTATATTTATTCTGACAAATTGAATGTTTTGTTGGTATAGCTAATCTATAGCTATAGATTTGACTGTCACTATAGATAAAAAGTCTATCTATACCAATAGAACAAAATCCGTCAGTAAATATCTTATATATTGTGACAGTTTTAAAGTATCGTCGGTAAAACAAGTCTATAGCCATGGAATTTAACTGTTACTATTGAGAATCGTCAGTATATGATAATGTTTTTGTAGTGATTGTTAGGTCTGAAGACTTGGATTAATATTATGTAACAAACCAAGAGGTGACATAGCAAAGAGATGTGACGTGGTAATGATGACTTGGAAAAAAGAAGAAGTAACAAGGAGGATGATGTGGCAAGTGCATGATAGCATGGTGTATAAAGATAAGAGAACTAGAAGATCATGATGGAAGATTATGTTTAAGAGAAATTCCTCTCATTGGTTTACATGAAGATTAACAATTTTTGGAAAGAGCTTCAAGGTAAAAGGCTCTCTCTTGAAGAGGTAGTTTTATCTTAAGTATGATTTTATCCATCTTTGGTAAGATCCGGGATGATAAATCATATATTTGGTTAACTCCTTATATGAGAGATCTATTTTTAAAGAGAGAGATAATTAATTTATTGGCAAAGGTTATCATTAAGATTGCAAGAAGCATAAGATAGTAACAAGGCTAATTATGGGCGGAGTTATTCAAGGAGAATAATCATAAATTTAATTAAAGATTGATTGAAGATTAGTTGAAGACTAATTGAAGATTTAAAGACCCAAGCATGGATAATTAGAGATCATGCTTGGAAGATATTGAGGGCTAAACTTTGATAAGAGGAGAACAAGTTTAGTAACAATATATTGATGGATCAAATCAAGATCATAATTGAAGACCAAACTTGGACCATGTTTGGAAAGAAGATCGGGAGATCTTTGGTAGTCATCTTTGGTGAGATGATTGTTCGTGCCTTGGTAGGTGCGACCCTCAAGAGAGGGGCTTTCTGAAATGACATGAGGAAGGAAGCGTTTGCAGGCAGGCAGGAAGAAGAGGAGGAGGAGGAGGAGGAGGAGGGCTTGCTACGAAGTGAACTGAAGGAATCGGGAGGATTGAAGATGTCGTAAGTTCGATTGCAACTGGGCTAGAACTCAGTTAGGTTCAGCAAGGTGGGTAATATTGTAACTGGGTATTGCAACATCTAACTTTAGAAGGTGTCCAAGTTAGGAAGCCAAGAGAAGTCTAAAAGAGGAGGATTTATTGGGACCTTATTTGAAGATTTAGGATAAGCCACGTGAGAGAGACCTTTGGTGAGGGTTGAGGAGAGTGGGAATCGGGCAATCTTGAGAGGGTTTTCTTTGTATTGAGTGAGTAAGAGAATGTTGTACTCTTTACTCTATCACCTCTTTTAGTTGATTGTTTTTCCAGGCTTGACCCCCCAGAGATAGACGAGGATTTGCTGAACTGGGTAACCATCTTGAGTACCGCCTTTATCTTACTTGTGTGATTGTATGTATTATTGTTTCAATTGTGAGTTTGAGAAAATAATTATCACATACCACCCCTCTGCAACTAACAATAATAATAATAATAATAATAATAATAATAATAATAATAATAAATTTTAATAAATATTTGTATAAAGAAATTATTATTAAATATATTTATTTAAATACTTACATATCTAAAAATATGATAATGGTGATTGGGGTCATCTCTTAACAAATGCAATGAATTTTGAGCAAAGTTTGATATGAGAGAATAAGATAAGGAATTCAAAGAAAAAAAACAAAAACAAGAAGAAGAATATATCATTCGTGGTCCTTCACAAATCTAAAAAAATAAATATTACAAATATTCTAAAAACATATACTCCATAAGTGGGGGAAAAAATTGGATGGAGCCGGCTTCACCTAGTGATGCATAGGTCTTTCATTCATATTATGCCACTTGTGCATTCATTAAATACACATGCTTTACTAACGGATGAAAAAAAAAACTCCGTTAATGGAATCATTTTAGTTTTTGTTTGGTAGACAGGATAAGAACAATTGGATAGGATAAACTATCATATCCTACATATTTTTTTATTTGATGTGTCAATAGGGTATGATAGTTTTATCATATTGACCCAATTTATCCAGTTGACCACATGATAATTAATTATACTGGGGGAGTCAGGATGGAAACAGGTAGGATATGATAAAAATTTAAATTTACTTTTTTGCCCTATAGTGTATGTTCTCTCTCCCATCTGAGGTTTTCCATTGTATCTTTTCTTTTGATCTTTTAAACCTGATCCTTGAGACAAGAAGCTTGAACTAGATAGGACATTAATTTCACTATCTAAGTAGGGTTTTTGCATTCGGAGTGGTTGAATGTTTCCCCGGCGAGTGCTTAAACATGTTATTTTTCATCTAAGTGTCTTTTTTTATCATATTTTAAATTTAGTTTCTCTAGTTAGATAGTTTTTTTTCAAATTGATTTGATGTGATCTATTTATTTTGCTATATTGATGAGTTTATGTATAATTTTCTCCAAGAAAATATGTATGAATTATAATTTTTGCAAGTTATTGATATTGCAATCAATATATTAATTTGTGAACATTATTTATAGGTTATTTATTTTTGAAAAATTTAATAGAACTAATAAATCTACTGATAACTAAATCATTAAAGAAAAAAATCCAAAAAAAGTCTATTTTAAAAAAGAATATATAACTATATTACAAAAGGTAATTTTGTCTATTGACATATCATTCATATCATATCTGTTATTATTTGGTCCACTTCAAATGTAAAATAAACAAAATGCTATCTAATGGCTTATCCGGTGTGCATCAAATATAAGATAGAATATGAGCTTATCATGCCCGTATCATTTTCCTACAATTATGCTGTCCTAATATCATATCCATCCATATCCTATAATGTCCACCAAACATGCCCTTAAAGGTTAAGAGAAGAAAAAATACAGCCAATTTGAAAGTGTGGGAACTTATCACCATGAAATCGCTTTTGGCGCCAAATCAAAGGACTAAGCATTAGATTCATCAAATGAGTTATTTCAGTTTTTTGGTGTTCTCCTAAGATTTATTGGAATTTTTTATATAATAGCAAAAAAACTTTAGAGATTTTGGCTTCACCTAGTAGAGATTCTTCTCTTTAGATTTGTTAGTTTTTTTATTTTTAAATTTTTTTTATTGGACTTTTGTGAGGTATTTAAATTGATTTCTTTCTTTTTCTTAAGTGGTCATTGGATTTTTATGAAATTAGATTTTTTTTTTTATGTAATCTTATTCTCACATGATATTTGGATTTTTGGAGATGTATATGAATTTTAAGTTCATAAATTTAGAAAATAATGTAGAATTGTGGATCATACCTCATTTTTATTTTTTTTCATCAAACCAATGTCTTGAATGTTCTAAAAGAACATAATCCTCATGCAATATATGCAATTTAAGTTTGTTTCATTAAATTGATTGAAGATTAAAGAAATGTAAACCATGTACTTTTTCTAAACTTTGATAAAAATCCTCATGCAATATATGGAATTTAAGTTTGTTTCATTAAATTGATTGAAGATTAAAGAATTATATGTAAACCAGTCATGTTTCTAAACTTTGATAAGAACATTGTTGGGATCATAAGATTGATTAGGAAACTCACTGAACATAATTTTTTGCTTCTATTTACATGTAGATTATGGTCATTAGGTTTCATGAGGTTTATGTAACATTTTTGTTTTTCAATTTTTTAAAAACAGTATGGACGCCATGGTTACAGAGGGTTCTTCATATTCTTGTGATGGTGACATTAATTGCATAGAAAGGACATCTATTGTAGTGCAAAAAGAAGGCATTCAACTTAATTCTTAAATACTTGAAATTGGAAAATCATTTACTTCATTTTATGAGGCCTATAATTGGTACAAACATTATGCTCAAGGCATTGGTTTTAGCATTAGAAAAGAAAACATAATTTGATTAAAGTATGGAACCATAAAAAATGATATATTTTCTATTCTAGAGAAGGTTTTCGGGAAGAAAATCGAAAAAATAATGTCAAGTACAAGAGAAGAGAGACAAGGGTAGGTTGCAATGCAAGAGTTGGATTCACTGTTGAAAAATAATCAATGGATTATATCTGATTTTAATCCTAAGCATAACCATGAGCTTGTTCAAGAAGATCAAAGATATATGTTGAGAATTAGAAGAAAAATTTCAGATGCACATGCCTTTACAATTGATAAAAAATGGATGAAGCAGGGATAAGGCCAGTTGATGCATACTCATATATGGCAAACGAGGTTGGAAGTGAACAATATGTAGGCTTTCTACCAATTGATTGTAGAAATTTTTTTGCAGAACAAAAGAAATAATATTTTACAAGCAAGTGACACGCAATATTTAATTGACTACTTCAAAAGCTGACAAGTTGGTGATCCTTTTTTTTATTATTCTTTACAAGTTGATGTTGAAAATCACATGACAAACTTCTTTTGGAGAGATGGAAGATCAAAAGTTTGATTATAGTTATTTTGGAGATGTAGTTAGTTTTGACACAACTTATAGAACAAACAAAAACAATATGATTTGTGCACCTTTGGCAAAATGTTTTATCTGGATGTGCATTCTTACTTGATGAGACTAGAAGCTCTTTTGTTTGATTATTTAAGACCTTCATGGAAGCAATGGAATGGAAACAACCTCAAACTATTTTTACAGATCAATGTGTTGCGATGGCAAATACTATAGAAAATGGCATGCAAAGCTCACAACATAGACTTTGTTTATGGCACATTAATCAAAATACTGCTAAGAAAATGTCAAGATACTATAGTCAGGCTGATTTTAAGAAGCTTTTCAATCCTTGCATCTATGATTGCCAAACAATAGAAGAATTTGTGTTGAAATAGAGTTCTTTACTCAACAAGTACAACATTCAAGAGAACTCATGAATCCAAAATCTATACAAATATAAAGAAAAATAGGCTCTTGTTTACAACAAAGATACATTTTCAGCTGATATATTATCTTCTCAATGAAATGAAAGCATGTATAGTGTTTTTTGATATTTCACAAAAAAGACAGTGACTTTGACAAAGTTTGTTGAACAATATGAAACAACAAAAAATTAATATTTAAAAATAAAATATATTAATGTATTATGTAAATACTTTCTAAAAATTTAATTTATTAATAAAATAAAACAATAAATGAGTGTAATTTTATTATAAAAATATAAAATTAAAGTATTCTAATTAAATAAAAATATAAGAAAATTTAAAACAAAATAAAAACTTAATTAAAATATAAGAATTAGTGAATTAAATTTCTTATTTATTTTAACAAAATCAACCAATAAACAAATAAATAAATAAATAAATAACACCGAGATAAGTTCGATAATTATATATTAATATATTAAATTTATAAATATTTAAAAAATGTAAAAATAAATGATAAAATTAGAAAATTCTACTGTATATAAGGTCATTTATCAATTTAAATATCAAATTTGAGTAGGTTTTTATAATATAATTATGGGTTTAATATTATATTTGCTCATTATTAATTATTATAATATTTTTTTATATTTAATTATTGACCCCGGTTCAACCCGGTTGAACCCATTGACCCCTGACCCCTGGGCTTAGCCGGGTCATTGCCCGGGCCGGGTCTGACAACCTTGGAAAAGATAGTTCAGAGAAGATGAGGAAATTAAAGAGTTATTTGAAGATTTTCATTGCAATCACATTCAATCAATCAGAATTTTCAAGGAAAATAGGATGGAAAAGCAAGCAGCAAACACTTACACCAAAAAACTCTTGAAAAAGTTTCAAGAAGAACTTATGGGAAGCATTTCATATTATTCAACTCACAACTACAAGTTGATAGGAGAAGCAACAAGCAAAGAGAACAATGTCACTTACAATTATTTAGATGGGACTATAAGTTGCAGCTGTAAAAAATTTGAATCAATGGGTATAGTTTACTATGTTCTCATGCATTGAAAGTATTAAATTTGAATAATATATTTCATATACCATCTAAATATATATTGAAAAGATGGACAAATAGGGATGGCAATAATACCCAAATCGATCCGACTTGACCAGACCCGACCCGAGTTTGACGGGTAAAACCCGATTGACCGGGTTTCGGGTCGGGTTCGGGTAAAACCCGACTTGTATGAAACGGGTGCGGGCGCGGGTATGAGAATTCTAATACCCGACCCGAAATTAAAATTATTAAAATATTTATATAATATATATACACACACAATATGTTCTACAACTTAATAATTTAGGGTTTTTTATTTTTCCTCTTTGTTTAGTCTTGTAATTTCATAATAATTTTATTTTATTTTATAAAAAAATTATAATTACTTTTAAGTTATTTTTTATAAAAATAATATATTTTTTATTAATTTTTTAATATGGGGGCGGGGGGGGTATACCCGCAGGTATCCGATTACCCGTTTGGTGCGGGTGTGGGTTGGGGTTTTTAAAACCCGTCTGGTTCGGGTATAGCAGTGGGGTAGTGGGTACGGGTATGGTAAAACCCGACCCGAACCGACCCGTTGCCATCCCTATGGACAAACGATGCTAAGGTTGGGATCTATGCCATGAAAATGATGGGGACAATATTGTGGAAGCAAAAGATTTGTTTGGTTTGCAAAGAAGTAAATTGATGAATAAGGCCGCAATTGTTGTCTTTTAAAGCTTTATTGAATGGGAAAACCCAATCTTTCTTTGATATTTGTTTGGATGATACCCTTAGAAATATCGAAGATATATTAAAATGTCAAGTCCAAAAGAGATCTCAATTTGGAGCATTTACACTCTGAAAGTGAGTATGAAGTCATTGGCTAGCATCTCAGTAGCTCTTTAGCCTCTCAAAGGAATCTTTTAAATCCTTTATCAGTCCATCCAAAAGGAGTATTAAGGCGTTGAATGTAAAATTGTTTAGAGCGTAAGTGAAAGAAAGGAAAAACATTGACAAGTATGTTGATTGGTAAGGATTTAATTGCTCATGAATATTTTTCTTAAGATCTTCTTTTTAGTAATTTGTCTATGTTTATTTATTGTTACTAAAGTTCTAGCTTTAATGGAGTATATTTTTGACAGGTTCAAATGTAAAAACTCAACAAGTAGTTGGTTTTTACAGTTGAACCAATAATGCAGCAACCTAATACATCTCAAGATTGCCCAATGGACATAATCCTTCTTAAGTATCCATCTGGTCATCTGCCAACACTAGTTCACTAAATTTTGTTATGTATTATAGATATCCCTAAGTGTAAAAGGATATGTGATAATATTTTGATGTTGAACACAATCCCAAGCTAAGGATTCTGTTGTATTAGATTAATGGATTAAGTGAATCTTCATTCTCCTAGTTATGTTTTGAGTTACTGCAGTAGTTTGTATTTTAGGTATACAATTTATATAGTTTTGTTTGGTTAAATTATCAGTTCTAGTTGATCTTCTTATATCTGTTTAATATACATTTGTTTTGAAATTTTACCCAATTGCCTATAAGTAGTTCTGCAATTTATGCAATTTGTTTAGTTTTAAGAATTAATTTGGCTTTATCTTCTGCATAGTTCTATTTTGAATTTTACAAAATCTAGTTCTACAATTTAGATCAAATATCAAATCTGATTTATCTTTTTTGGTTTCTATTTTGAATCTTTCTATTTATGCTCATTTTTGTTTGTTATGTTTAAAATAGTTACACCGCAAAATTTAAATATAGATAGAAAGATGTGAGGTGTGATTTTCATTCATTAATTTTTTTTATCTAATTAAATAATATATTATATTATATTAATTAGTGAAATCACATAAAAGGTGCTATAATAAACTCATTTAAAATTTTTTTAGAAATCTTAGCATATGAAGTTTTATCCATTTGATTTTTTACATAATTAAATAATATAATTATTAGTAAAATAAAATCAAGATAATAAATTATTTAAAAAATTAAAAATCATACCTCATAAATTCTATCAGTCACGAAATTCCTTTTTGAATGTGTTTATATAAAAAAAAAAAAGGAGAATTTTAATTTGAATAAAATTTTAATCTTTCCTCTATCCAGATCAAGATTAATTTGAGTTTAAATAAAATTTTAATGAATAATGATCCCTGTTTATACCATTTTGTCTTATCCATGCTCAAATTAAAAAAATGAAAAAAAGAAAGATAAGAAAAATAATAAATTAAATTAAATTCGAGTTTCAAATTAAAAAAATTTGATTGGATAATGATAAAAAAATAAAAAAAGTAAATAAATAAAAATAATAAAACATAAAATATATGAAATAAGATGTGCAGTGAATGAGATAAGGATTAAATAATTCAAAATTTTAAAATCTCGGATATTAAAAACAAAAAAAAAAAGAGGGAAAACCAAGGTTGGCAAAAATCCAAATTTGAAATTGAAAATCCCTTATATTGGGGAAAAAAATTAAAAAGGAGATGATTAAAAGGAAAAAGAAAGGAAGAAGAAAAGAGGAGGGGTTGAAAACCATGCTCATTAATCCATGATCTCATTGCCATGGTGGGACCCGTGGGATGTAAAGAAAAAGGAAAAAAAATCATCATGCACATGCATGTTGCCATGCATTGATGAGAGGATGCTTTTTGATAGGGGTGTCAAACGGGTCGGGTCGGCCCGGCCCGGCCCAGCCCGGCCCGACCCCACAACGGCCCATGCATTATACGTGCTGGGGCCGGCACGGCCTGTCTAGAAATCGTGCCGGGCTGGCACGGCCCGCCAACCACCAAGGTCGGCCCACCACGCACTGGCCTACGATTATATTATATTTATATTTTTTATTTTAAATCCCAAAAATATAAAAAATACCCCTAAATTGTTAAAAAATATAAAAATATATCTTAAAATTCAAAAATATAGAACTAAAAACCTTATTGACTAAAAAAACAAAAAATATACCAAAAATTTTTAAAAAAACTTACATTTAGAGTCGTCGGGCCATGTTGGCCCTGGCGCGCGAGGCACGCGGGTCAGAAACCCCTAGCCCAAAGACGGGCTCGGGAGTTTGGGCCGTGCTCGCCCGAGCACTGCATCAGTAGCACCGTGCTTGGGCCAAGCACAACCCAACTCGTCATGGGCCGGGCCAAGACGGCCCGTTTGACACCCCTACTTTTTGACTATCTCCTTTCTTTTGATTTCCAACCAGTCTCCTTCTCTCTTTTTCTCTGGAAATGCCACCATGAAAAAAGGGACAGCTGAGGAGATAACCCGACACTGGCAACCACATCCACGGTCTTCATTAAAAAGTTCCCTAGGGTTGATGTGCGGTCCAAGGGTAGGCTGCGGCTGGATCGGACAAATGTGCGGCCAAACTCTTTCACTGTTCTTTGTTGTCTCCGAGTATCCATAAAAAGAACCGACCAAACCTCCCTCGTCATTGATATGTTCAATGAGAGCACCGTTGAGACCAAGATCAACCACATAAACTTCATCGAAGCATTAATGGAGGAGCCAGACTTCTGTTCTGTGATTGTCTCAAGTCTCAACCGTCTCATTGGCCTTGTGAGATTAATCAAAGATTGAAGCTTTCCCCAGCTGGCGATCGTCTAGATGTCATCATCCTCCGTCTGGAGCCTCAACAAGAAAGTTCCGTTGTAAAGATGAAGGCAAAGAAGAACCCCGTGGAAATGCCCGACGATGGTAATGACTCCTTCACACACACCAACATCAGTCTAGCAAGGTGTGAGCTCGGACATAAACCTAACATGAATCTCAAGGCAGGCTTTGAGAAGTTCATCAAGTGGTTGCTTCTTTGCTTCATTGAGATAGATAAAACTTCATGAAATATATATATATATATATATATATATATATATATATATATATATATATATATATATATATATATATATATGTATGTATTTGGTCGCCAACCCGATGCAAAAGCCATAAAAAAAAAAAAATCTTCATAACCAATGTTAATCTCTTGGTGGAACCTATCCCTTTTGTCACACTCCACATAAGGGCAAAGGATGCCATTTTCTCCATATTTGTCATAACTTGGTGGTAGGTGAAGACAGTTAGTGGGGGTTGGTGGGGAATATTTTATATTATTTGGGGTAGGTGCCACCTACCCCCTTAATGTGAGCCCTTGCATCAAAATTATCCTACCCCTTGATTTGTTAGGTAAAGGGCTATATAAAACCCTCATGACAATTGTAAAGACACACAAAAAAGCTTCATTACAAGCATCTATTATACAAGAGAGATTTCTCCTCATCTTCTTGCTTGTTTATTTACTTGTGTTTCTTAAATATTTACTTTCTTGCCAAGTTTACATTTTCATTCTTGCAAGCTTGTAATTCTTAAGTATTTTAAGAGGGAAGGCTGCCTTGGTTTGATTTGAATTTTGAACAAGGGCCGCACAGAACCTTGAACGAAAAAACAAGCTCGTGATACTTTGTATATTTTTTGTTTTAAATCATGCACATAGACAAGAGCATGATGGTTTTCATTTCCTCTCCCACTTTTTTTCCCTCTCTCTATTAAACGCCATCAAGAAAAAGTGAGAAAAAAACTAAGGATGAGGAGGAGGACTGTGTGGTGGTGATGATATATGGCTTATGCCGTCGTCAACACCTTGGCTGAGCCCTAAGAAGGCAACATTCTCCGTATACTTAAGTTGCATAGAACCGTGCTTAAGAGGTTCATCAAGTGGCTATTGTTTTAAGGAGGTACATGCTCTTATGAGATTCCATACAAAAAAAATCCATGCATGCCCTTATATATATTCTGGTTGCCATTCCCATGTAAAAAATGCTTGGACTTTTCTTAAAGAAAATCTTTATCAACCCATGTGCATCTCTTTCATGATGGGTTCCACTTATATATGACAATTATATTTCTGCATGTTCAATGCAATATCATGCACCACCCTTTCTTTGATGAACAATAGTTTGCATGTATCTTTTCCTTAAAAAATCAAGCGTGCATCATCTATCATGCTATGCCCACATGCATTCTTTCTTCTTCCTCGCTATGCTAGCATGCAAACATGAGCCAAAATTAATGTACTTCATGCATGTACTTATGCCATGCATTGTATTGAAGTTTTCTATCTTGGTTCATATAAAAAAATATTTGAGGGCACATATGCAAAATTGTAAAAATGTGTGAAAATATGATAGCTCGAGGGTTTAACTGCTAAAGCCACGAAAAAAATATTAAAATGTGAAAATTTGGGGTTTTATTTACAAAATTTGATAAAATGTGAAAAAAAGATGAAAAGTTTAGAGGGGTTAAAATGAAAAAAAGGAGAAAAAAGGGTTTTAGTAAAAATGAGGGCTATTTTGGTAATTTCACAAGATCCTCCCCCTCTTAAGTTTACCGTGATGTCTAATGCATGCCGACTGCTCCCCTTGAAAGAGCCCTCCAATGCCTCTTGACAGTCACGGAAGCGAATGGGCTATTTAAAACTCTTAAAGACCCTCTTGCAGCTAGCTATGATGTCCAATGCATGGCGCTGCTCTCCTTCGGAGAACCTCCCCATTGTCCTTTGACAGTCACATAAGCTGAAAATAGTTGATGAAGACTTTTGAAGAACTCTCTTGAAACTCGTCATAATGTCCGATACATAGCGATAGTTTTCTTTGAGAGGACCTTTCCATTGCCTCTTGGCGCTCATAGGGAGTTCATTGAAGACTCTTCTTTGAAGGTGTTAATCCAAAATATGGTCTAATGTAAAACAAACCACTATGGAGTAAAAAAAGCAAAAAAAGATTTATGTTTTATGAAATGAAAGAAAGCTTTTCTCTAGGCAAAGACAAAAAGAAGAAGAAGAAGAAGAAGAAGAATTAATGTCTCTCATGGAAGAATGGGTCACTCATAACACAAAAAAAAGGGGGAGAAGGAAAAAAATATATATTTTCAAATATCACAAAAAAAACCAAGTTAATGACTTGACAAGGCGAACAAGGCATGGATTGGTAATTTTAAATGAAATGACAAATTAAACTTTAAAGTTCTAAGATATAAGGAAAATCAAAGGCTTAAAAAAGTTTCACAAGTCATAGTTAAAAGGGCTCCACAAACTTTAGATGCTGAAGTCCTCAAACGCCAAAATTAAAAGAGATAAGGTTCATGATTACAACTTGAAATCCAATCCAAGACTAAGCAAGCTAAAGCTATCACGCAAAAGGTCATGCCTCGATGATGTGCAAGTTAAAACTCAAAGCATGAAAAAAATCAAATCAATGATGAACGAACTTAGCAGTCTCAAGACATCATAAGTCAAGACTCAAAAAGTTTCACAAGTCAAGACATAATAAAAATCAAATTGTTCGATAATTGAACTTAGCTGTCTCAAGACATCAAAAGTCAAGACTCAAAGAGTTTTACAAGTCAAGACTAAAAAAAGAAAAGAGAAACCAAATTAATTAATAAATAAACTCAGCAGTCTCAATACATCAGAAGTCAAGACACAAAGAGTTCCACAAGTTAAGATAAAAAAATCAAATGAATCGACAATTGAACTCAGAAGTCTCAAGACATCAGAAGTCAAAGACTCAAAGAGTTTCACTAGTCAAAACTTGAAAGACGCTTCGCAAGCACGAAAGCTGGAGCTTTTCAAAAGTAAAATTATGTAAAAATTAAGTTTGTAATTCATCAACATAGAGATTTCACAACTTAAAATCTAAATCAAATCCAAGATTTCAAAAAAACAGGATAAAAAAATGCAAATTCAAATGTCCAAGTTCTAAGTTTCGAGCAAATTAATAAGTGAGCTTAACAACCTCAAGGCTAAAAGCGTTAAAGAGTTCACAAGTTCCAAAAAAAAAAGTTTTACAAGCATAAAAGCTGAAATTTATGAAAAGTTAAATCAAGTTTATGATCTGTCAACATAGAAATCCCACAACTTTGAATTCCAAATCCAATACAAGATGCAAAATCAAATATTCAAGATACAAATTTCAAGGAAATCAACAAATGAGCTCAACAACTTCAAATGTTAAATGTTTGAAGAGTTCACAAGTTGCAAAAAGTTTCAAAAGCCTTGAAGCTGAAGCTTATGAAAAGTCAAATCAATTTCCAAATCAAGTCCAAGTAGGGGTGGCAAAACGGGTTAGCGGGTCGTGTTCATGTCGGGTTGACCTATGAATCTGACACGTTTAACCCTAACACGAACACGACACGATTATTAAATGGGTAATTTTTTAGAACACGAACACAACATGTCTAAAACCCGTGTCAACATGACACGACACGTTTAACATGTTTAAGTCTTAAATAGGTCAATACGACCTGTTTATCTGTTTAAAACACAACACGCACGACACGTTTAACACGACACGCGACACGAATATTTAATCAAAACATTTTTTTTTTAAATCCAAACTAACATTAAACATAAAATACTTAAACATCATAAAATCCATTAATTCATATGTGATAAAAAATAGTCAAACAACATAAAAACATAGAAATATAAAGATACATATTGTTTTACTTGTCTAAATTAAAACAATCCATTACAAAAATAATAAGCTAAGTTATTTATCCAAATGCACCAAAGTAGAAAATGACGGACAATCTGCTTTTTCATTGGGATTAAGCTCTACCATGGTTGTCAATTTCTCCACCTCATTTTGCAAAACATCTATAAAACAATAAATAGATAATATATATATATTATATTGAAATAACACTAAATTAAATAAAACATTCATAAAAATATAATATCTTTTAATCCATATATCCAATCTCGAGTACAAACCAATGCGTCAACCACATCAGGCTTTAGCGCACTTCTATATTGGTCAAGAATCCTTCCTCTAGTACTAAATGTACTTTCAGAAGCAACAGTCGTGATAGGAATCATGAGAATATCACAAGCCATAGATGCAACACTAGGATACCAAAATTCATTTCCTTTCCAATATTTCAACACATCAAGTTCAATCTTCCTATCCAATCTTTGTTCATCTAAGTATAGTTCAAGTTCGCACTTGTGCGGAGTAGTCTCATCACTAGTAGCAGCATCAAACATCTTACAAAAAAATTTTAAAAACAATTCAGATTTCTATTCACATACACATATAAATTCAAATAAAATATAGTATGAAAATAATATTAGTAAGTACCTTCACTCTTTAGTTCATAGTCATGACTAGTTGTGTGCATTCATTGCTTATATACATGGCTTTCTCAATTCAGATTTCACATGGACATTAAGATTTAACAAAGATGCACACTAAGTGGCCATAGTTACTACACATGTCTTGACATTAAGATTTAACAAAGATGCACATTAAGAGGTCATGAAGAAAGCTAAAGACATGGACATGCAAAAGTATATATGAAAAAAATTAAGATTTCACATGGACATTAAGATTTAACAAAGATGCACATTAAGAGGCCATGGAGAAAGCTAAAGACATGGACATTAAGAGGTCATGAAGAAAGCTAAAGACATGGACATGGACATGGACATGGACATGCAAAAGTATATATGAAAAAAATTCAGATTTCACATGGACATTAAGATTTAACAATTCAGATTCACATCCACATTAAAATTAAATATAGTACAAAAAATTATAAGAACCTTCATCAAATCTTCTAAAGTATTATCGGAGCAAGTTTCTGAAGCATTATGAGTTGTTGGAGCTAAATTGGTTGATCTAAATGATGCCAACGGAGATACATCCACGTAATGATCAAAAAGAAACTTAAGATCCCCTCGCAATTCTTCCACCTTAGCTTTTACCATCTCCACACCATATATCATTTTATAGCTCCAATCCACAAAATGAAACTTATATCGAGGATCCATAATTACAACCATGGCTAGTAATTTATTGAAATCATCTGAATATTTCTGAAAATTTTCAAGCATCACAACAACCATAGAACTCATGCGCTCATCAAAGCCATCCACCTCGTCTTTCATTTTCAGATAAGCGGTCACAACTAAAGGAAAATACATGTTTGCAGCTGAATACTTTAAACTGGAGAATAGATTGGTAATGGCATAAAATAGAGCTAAATTTTTTTTAATTTTCTCCACTTTCTCCCATTCATCTCTTGACAGGCAATGCTTGAAGTTTGAATCACTCAATTCTAAATGCATGAATGCATGACGATAATAAATGGAACTTTCAAGCATGATGTAAGTTGAGTTCCATCGAGTAGTGTTTTGCCTTAATCCTTTCTTGCTATCAAGAGAACTATGAGCAACACATTCAAGAAACGTTTGCTTCCTAACTTGAGAGCCTTTCACATATTTAACGCATTCACGAATTTTAGTGACACAAGGATCTATGCATTTCAGTCCATCTTTGAACCACTAAATTCAGAATATGAGCCCAACAACGCATATGAAAATACTTTCTACCATATACAAGTCCATTTTTGTTAAGTAAATGAGTCTTCAACGAAGTAGCACAAGTATCACTTTACGGAAGCGTTGTCCAACGTCAATGTGAAAACTCTTAAATCAATCCCCCAATCATATAGAAAACTATGAATTTTTTCAGATAATGATATCCCATTATGAGGAGTTGGCATATAACAGAAGTTCAAAATTCTTTTATGCAAAACTCAATCCTTATCAATAAAGTGAGCAGTCAAACATATGTAACATCAGCAGTTAAAGATGACTAACAATCTGAAGTCAAACAAATCCTTCCAGGTGACACCGCTAGCATATTTTTAATATTCTGTTTTTCCCTTTTAAACATCTTTAGGCAATCAGCCTTACAAGTATTTCTGGTAACAATATTCAAATCAGGCTTCAAATACGTCAAAACAGCTCTAATTCCTTCAAACTCCATAAATTGAAAAGGTAGATCATGCATAATAATGGTACCCATTAATAAATCTCTGAAGATTTTAGCATCAAACTTATTACTAGATAAAGACATAGATCCAGAGCTAATTAATAACTGACCTACATCACGGATATCTTTTCAAACACAAGTGGAGATGTGTCGCTTCATGTTTCATGTCCCATATTTTGAGTCAACAATGTAGGTTACTCCACAATGTTTGCATTTGCATCTCTTCATCTTATCTGGTTGCTCTAGTAGAAGATCAAAATGGTTCCACATCGCTGAAGTAAACCTTCTTTTACGAGACACTTTTTTTTTTAATTGTTGTTGGCTCTCCAGGATGAGGCATTTCCTCCAAATCATCATCCTCCTGGACCTCCTCATCAATATTTATATGAGAATCATCAGTTTCATCAACATATGGACTTGAAGACATTCTGCCTACAAAATTTCAGAAAATAAGCATGTTAAAAGAGTAATGATTTCTTCCATGATATCATGCAAAAATTAAATATGAAAGATAGGGCTTTATGCTCACCGATTGGCTCGAGAAATCCAGCAAAGAATGAGATGAAAAAGAGGGCAATAAACTACAATCAAATGGAGGATTGGAGCAATCTTGCCGGAGTAATCTTGCCGGAGGAAGAATGAAAGATCTGACAATTGGGTTGTGGGTGCTGGAGAGGTTTCAGCTTCTGGAGATGGGAAGAACTAAAAGGGACAACTTTTGGAGATGAGATGATTTAGGGCAACTTTTAGAGATGGGATCTAGATACAAACAGTTTAATTGGGCCTAAACACAAAAATATGCCCAATTAAACTCACAAATACAAAATTAAAAATTAAAATAGACACAGTAATTAATATAGATTATAGACCCCCGAACAGCTCAGCGAAGTGCAATATAGTTGAATCACCAATGACTTGAATCAAAGCATAAAAATTTATTAATACTTACATAGGCTCTTGTAAAATATTTTCAAAAATATTTAAAATCAATACTATTAAAATGTTATATACACCAATATAATGCATAATTACCCGTAAATTTATTTAATATTCAATGTTTACAAATTTATTAATTATTTACTAATACTAAATTGATAATACTTGGGTTTTGATTTGCTTAGAATTTAAAATAAAAATAATAAATTAATTGAATTATTCTCACGGGTCATAAATTGGTTGATCCGTTTATGACACGCGACACGTTTACTTATTCATATTAAACGGGTTAACCATGTCATATACGTGTCAACCCGTTTATGACACGAACCCGCTTAATTTAGGCGTGTCATAAACGGGTCGACCCTGTTTAACCCAAACCCAAACCCTCCTAAGGCCGTGTCGTGTCATGTAAACATGTCGTGTCAAAAATTGCCACCCCTAAGTCCAAGATGTAAATTCAAATATCCATGACATAACTTTTCTAAATCATGTTCAAGATGCATATTTCAACTAATAATGAAGACCAATAATCAACAAAAGTCAAACCATACTTTTTGGCGAAATAGTCAGAATGAGATAAAATGCTATAATTATTGTTGCGTCATGATAATTTATATTTCAAACTTTTTGTACTTTCTATGAAAGTCTATGAATTCATATTTATTGAAATGAATAAAATTTATTTGTCATGATTTGTTTCCTTATTTACACATATTTTCTTAATTGAGGTTCCTGTGAGAATGTCTGGTGTAATTAACAATAGGGTTTGTCTCTAATAGAAGTCATGAACCCACAATTCTTTGAAAATTACAAAATATTAAAATTTGATTTGTGATTCATAATTCTTAAACCGATCAACACAAATCAAAAGGTCCGAGTGAGATAAAAGGAGCCCACAGAATGGGTTGTATTTTTTAATCCCTTAACCTTTAAAAGGATTTTGTTAATGGAGTTTTTTTCATCTATTAGAAAAGCATGTGCATTTAATGACTGTATATATGGCATAATATGAATGAAAGACTGCATTATGTGAGCTACCTCCATCCAATTTTTCCCCATAAACTTGGGATAGATGATAATGCTAATTTTTGAACATATTAACTAATTTGAAAACTAAAGTTTTCAAATGCACAATTTGGGGCAGGGTTTTAAAAACAGTTGGATTCTGTTTTGGGTGGATTGAGGCATAGATTGGATCTGAAAGCTCTTTTTTGACATATTAACTAAAATAATGAATATTACATTTATATATATATATATATAGTAATCATTCTTAAAATATTATTTAAAATTTTGAAAAAATCAATTTTAAATAATCAAATATATATAATTAAAATATTTTAAAAGTCATTGTTCCGTACAAAAACTTTAATAAAAAGAGAGAGAGAGAGAAAAACTAGGACAGAGTGACAGTGAAAAGTGATGGGATTGATGGATGGATGAAAAGTAAAAAAAAAATAAATAAATAAAGATTAGTAAAAAATTGAAAGGTCAACTATCATTTCAAATCAATTGAATGAATGAATCCATGTTATTTTATTTCGTTTTATTTTATTAAATAATAATATCTTTAATAATAATAATTAACCTTAAAAAATGCCCTAAAATGAGGGTAGTTCCGTCATTCACGGGCTGCTCTTAAACTTCACATGCACAGATTTGTTGAGACGTGGAAGACAAGTTTATATGTTATCGTTTACTCCGACACACTCAACCCATTGCAATTGAGAGGGAACAGTCAAATTCGAATATATATATATATATATATATATATCATATGCAAAATTTTATACCTAAAAATACTTTTTTGGTATACTCTCTCTTGTTTAAGTGTTATCATGCATCAACTAAAATTCACTGTAATTAAAATCAACCATTTGTTTTTTTTTATTTTTTTTATTTTTTATTTTTTGCTCATAGTTCTTGAGAATGAGCACAACTAGCATAATAAAATACAGTCTTAGCTTCCTAAAGTTCTTTAAAAATAAGAGATGTAATTTTAAGTATTAATGTCAACTATAATTTTGTTAATTTTCATCACTAGTGTTAATTGATGCTAGTTTGAAAATAATTCCGTTTAATTTTTATCTCTGGTGCTAATTGGTATATATATATATATATATATGAATTATACTTTTGATGTGAGTAAAAAGAGTCTACGACTGGCACCAATATATATACATATATATTAGCAAAATCAGATTGTTTTTATAATGATAATAATAACAAATAGTTAGCCTCAATTATTTAAAATCAACTACAAATATTTTTCTTTTTTGTCGCTCTATCAACAACCAACACGACATGCCTATACTATTTTTATTACAATTATATATAAATATAATCACAATTCAAGAATAATTAAAATACTTTATATTCTATTTTTTTTCTGTAGTATTATTTATAAACCCTGCATGCATTCTCACGTGTGTCTATGCACTTAAAAATCTCAAATTTTTTAAGATTTATATTTATATTTATATTTAAAAGCATAAATTTGGAGAAAAAAACCGAAGAAAAAATCAATGATGCGGTTGTGCACGCATAGCCCGACCGACACCGTGCGGCCCGGAACCGGGCCCACATTTGAATCCTTGCTCATTGTTATCTTATGCACTTGATCATTCCCGCCAACAAATTTACAAATTCGAATTTTTTTTTTATAAATGAATTTATAATTTTAAATTATTTCAATTGCACATTTATTAAAAAAAATTGTTTCAAGCTAAAAAAACCAACTTTTTGACTTTTCGTGTCATATTTTAATTTTTTTTTTAAGTAATTTTCAACTTTCTGCTCCTGAGGTTTCAACAAACTCCGCTCTAAATTATTTATACTTATTAATCAATATTAAAATTTTATTAAAATTTTATTAAAATTAATAAATACTCGTTACTAATTTAAAAAAAGTAATTTTTTTAAATCGATATTAATTAAATCCCAATTTACCAAATATACACAAACTCGTGTAGTTGCCTTGTTGGGTAGGTGAATGACCTCCTTTATTTTTTATTATAAAAATTTAATATAATTAAATCATGCAAAAATAAATGAAGACTCCTTCAACACATCATGTAATTCACTAATACAAATAAATAAATAATATATATAGTGTTAAGTACAACCATGCACACGCAAAACTATGAACATTTCATTGCGTACCGAAAGCTGTACACAGACTGAAACTTGCAACATAAGGACTCTTTCAATCTTCTCATCAGCATTCAAACACACAAAACAAAAACAAATAAAGATCTCATCAGCTTCAAATTCACACACATATATATATAATTAAGAAGGCATATACATACAAACCACAAGAAGCCATGCTTGAAAAAAATAAAGAAAAAAGATATAAAAATACGTACTTTTTTTTAATAATATTAATCAGTGTTGTTGAAGGGTTAATGACATAAATATAATTTTTTAGGAGGATATATACGAAAATATATTATTGTTATTATTTTTAACCTTTAAAAAACCCATAATAATATTATAGAATTATGGGTGTATATAAGCAAAGATGAGGTGAAGAAGAAGGAGAACAGTGAACCTCAACGTCGTTCATTGCTCGCCGGCGGCGGCGGTGGTGGCCGGAAAGAGAGAGTCCCAGATCTCGGAGAAGGCGGAGATGATGGCGCGGTGGTGATGGCGAGAGTTGAGAGAGAGAAGGCAATGCAAGAGCTCCTCCAGATCGCGAGGCTCGTATAGCTCCTTCTCCACAATCATCTCCGCCATGGATCGCCGGAAATCGGAGTACGGATCGTCGGATCTCTTCACCACGGCGAAGCTCTCTTTGACCGTCAATTTCTCCACCTCCATCCTGAGATTAATGGCGTCCGATGAGTCGGTGAAGGAGGAGGAAATTAGGGTTTCAGTCTCATCATCATCATCATCATCATCATCGTCATCGTCTTCATCATCGCAATTGTTAAGTGTGAGAGAAGAGGTTTGGTTGAAGAGATCGGTGTAAATCTCATCATCGCTAGAGAACCAGCCGCTATCGCCGGAGGAGGAGCTGGGACGGGGATTAGGGTTAGGGTTTCGGCGAGAATCGATCTTGCGGCGAGGAGGGGAGGGGGAGGGAGAGGGAATCGGGGCGCCAGAGATAGGCGGGGGTTTCACGGGCGCGGGAGAGCTCGGCATCGGTGTCGATGGCGACGAAGGGGTTGCGGCGAGAAGGGGAAGGGCGGCAGCCGCAGGCGACGGAGACGATGGCCGGAGCTCGGGCGGCGGTGACGGCGATGGGGAAGTCACCGTCGTCGTTGCGGCATGTTTGGAAGGATGGGAGAATCTTCGAGAGCTTTTGCTTTAAAAGCTTCGCCATTTTTTTTTTTGTGGTTTTTTTCTTATTTGGTGGAGAGATTCATGGGGGTTTTATATAGGAACTCCGAGATTTAAAAAAAATAATAATTAATTAATTAATTATTATTATTTTTTACCTGTAAATCGATAAGGGCGATAAAACAAAATATAGTAGACTAATTACTAAAATAAACTGATTTTAATAGTTTAAATGATTTTCTAAAAATGATCTTTTCCGTAGAATATTGGAAAGAAGAATAAAAGTAATTTTCACACATCACTTTTATAGAACTCTCAATATAAATTATAATTTAAAAAGTTTGAAGTCATTTTTTATATTACAATGCGGATAGTTACCATTTCGCTAATATATGCTTCTTAGAAAATTATTAAATTTTTAGGTTGATTTTTTTTATTTTTAATAGAACGGACGCATTTATTTTTTCAGAAATTATTTAGGAAGCATAAAATGAGAGTTAATTTGTCAACCTCACTCTTGAGTTTTATTATTAAATATTCTAACATTGGCCAATTTTTAATTATTAATACATATTTTGAGAAATGTTATGTTTTGGGCTTAAAATTATTATTTTTTAAGTAAAAAGTTTTTTTAAATAAATTTAAATAAGCCTTGGATTTTTAGCTTATTTTCAAAAAAAATCAAACTTAGTTATTGGGATTGGTTGAAGTGATAAAAATTCGGGTAGCTCAAGTAAATCATGGCGAAAAGAATTCTAATGGATCAAAAACTGAATATTATATATATATATATATATATATTAAACTTATTTATTTTACTAAATAATTTTTTTTTAAAATTACAAATAAACACATTTTTTATAAATTTAATATTTTTGGGAAAAATTGGATCCCTGAGTCTTGGATTGTCATAAAATTTCAGTTTTACTAATTAGACAATATTTTGTATGTGTACATAACATAACTATAAAAATAAATTTATATCTTTTATTTTATATAATAAATAAATAGATTATGATAATAAAAACATTAAAGAGAAGGCTGAGTAACTAGTTGGTGAAACTATTGCTTTCCAAAAATGAGAGAAATAGCAATTTTTTAAAAATAAAACCTTGACTTAAATCATAATAAATAAATAGATATTTATTTTCAATGGTTGCAACTTAAACCAATGCTTAGTTCATGTTTGAAGGGGGAAAAAAAGGAATTGTTAGTTATGCAACAATAATATCTAAACAAATATTACAAATACAAACTAGAAAAATTCCACCATTTATCAATTTACTTTTAAATAAAAACACCCAATGAATGTTTAGCTGGATTAATTTCTTATTGTTAAAAATATGCTTTTAAAAAAGGTTGGTTATGTGCTTGATGAAAGCTTTGAAGGTAGTCATTTGGGGGTTTGCTAGTTGTTGTCCTTAAGCTTTTGATTTTTAAGAAACTGTAATTGGATTGGAACAACATTTGCCTTTATTTTGTTGAATTAATTGGAGAAAAATGAGACATGTGAGGTTCTTGGAATGTAGATGGGATGAATCATGTTTGTAATATGCTTGTTAGATGCACTAGAATTTTAATACTAGATTTTCAAAATAAAAAAATTTCTAAAAAAAATTATGACATCTACACCATGTGACATTTATAGTATATATATTATCACAAGACACATATTTTTCATTTACAATGATTTATATTTGGTGCAAGTAAAAATAGTTAAATTTATGCGAAAATTTGTCCAAATTTGGATTGATTAACTTCAATGAAGGAGATGGTGATTATATTCCGGGTGACTCGATACATAAATATATATATATATATATAATCAAGGGCATACACATAGTAGAGAATTGAATGTCTGATCGTGCATCCTCACCGAGATGATATAGGGTTGAGTTGCTAGCTAAACACACATATGTGAATTCATTATTAACACTGCATCTAGCGTGTTTTGAACTTAGGTAATGAACTTCACACATCAATATTATTTATAGTAACGTCAATGCTGGAATTATTATTTATTCAATAATGTGCTTCACAAACAGATTAAAAATGACATTCGAATATAAATTAATAATACTTTTAGATAAACCAGCATTTTTTTTTTCCCTTCACTTTATGACAAAACATTGATGCAAGCACTGATGATTCTTTAAACAGTTGCATCAACAAACACCCAAACATTCTTTGTTCTTTAAGCTTGCATTATAGATTCAGACAAAGCACAAACAATGTCCACTAAAAGCCATCCATCATCAAATATAGACATGATGAAACCATTAAGCATGTATAGAATCATTATTTGGTCAAATGTTTGCCCAAAATAATATATATATTTTGAGAGGTTCAAAATAAAAAAAAAGAAAAAAAGAAAAAAAATATATAGACTTCTTGATAGTTCTCAGCTAGTCCCCATTTGGCATCGCTATATGATCAGACTCAAACAAACACATCACAAGTACTTAGTATGTGGACAAAAAATAATAAAAATGAAAACGTAATTTTCCATGAATTAATTAATAACAAAGAATCAAACTAAGATAAATATTAAAAAAGGCTTAAGTGGGACTTATATAGATAGTTCAGGTTAAAAAATGATTTATTTTTATGGTAAAAATTGAAATTCCAATATTTCCTTATTAATAATGTTTGAATAATTTTAAAAAAACCTAAAATAAACCTTCCTCAATTGATTATTAAAATGTAATAATATTATTATGAACAAAAATAATAATATTATTATATTTCATTATAATAGGTAATAAATTATATTTTTCAGATAATTAAATTTTAATTTATTTATATAAAAAGGTTTATATTCTTTTTATAAAAATATTTTTAAAATATTAAAAAACAAAAAGTTGTACGGGCCGAAGTTCGAATAACTAGCAGATTATTAAATACCATTGAAGGTAGCAGCGAGGTATGAACATTAAAAAATCAAAAAGTTATAAAGGCCGAGTCAAATGAAAAGTACTGTAGAGAGGTGTTTTTCATAAACATATAACACTTAAAAGTTTTGATAAAGATTTAGTAATGCTATCGTTTTGTAGTGTGAAAAAAAAAAATAAAGGTATAGCAAATAATCACTGTGGGAAATCCAACATTTCAGTTTTTTAACCCGTGATCAATGATGCCATAATGGCTTCACATCAAATGATTTTTTTTTTTTAAGTAAAATCCCAACATCTCAATTTTTCCATTTTTCTCAAATACCTATTGGTTAATGAGTACAATTTTAAATATATATTTAATCAAATGCATCTTTATGAGCGAAAGTGAACACATAGATTTTATATTGATCATATCCCAAATGTCAACCACTTTTATTCAATGATTTAAAAACCAGATCAGACCGGCCGGTTGAACCTATTGAACCGGGAACCGGCCGTCAGTCCGATTCATTTATATATATTGAACTGGGTTCTAATTGAACCGGCCATAAACCATTATCAGTCCGAAAATCAGTGAACCGGTTCAACCGAACCGACCGATTTAAAAAAAAATTCTCTGACAAATAATTGATTCACTGATTTACTCTCACAAATCAATACAAATCAATAGATTCAAAATAATAATAATTGATTCTTTAGTGGTTCATACTTCACAGGTTCAGGCTTTAACTTTCAGTGACATTAATAATCAATACAATAAGCATTGAATCAATATTCAGTAATCAGTAATCAGTCACTGATTTGTTTTAACTTTTAAGTTTTAACTTTTAAATTTTAAATTTCCAATTCTAATCTCTCACAAGTCACAAATCATACACAGTCAACTGAGTCAACTAGTCAAGGGCTTTGTTATTTGTACTTTGTAGACTTGTAGTATTTTTGTATATAACTATGCATGTTCATGTTGAGAAATTAAAATTTATGTAGAAGTGAAAGTTGTGAATTCTTCAAGCTTGTGCATTGTGGTTGTGGTGGGCTTGTTTGTTACTTTGATGGTCTTGATTTTTAATGTAGTCTTGTCTTGAGTCTTGTAGAATGTAGACTTCTAGTTATATACTTATATTTTACAAATAAAATTCATGTTGGAATTATGATTTTTGACTTGTGAGCTAGTAAAAGAAATAAAATTATAATTTTATAATTATATTTATTAAACTTCTATTTACCGCTATTTTTTATGATTTTTCTGAATTTTTTTATAATTTTATGAATTTTTTTAAAAAATTTATTTATTTAAAAAAAATTAAAAAAAAATAGAAATCATTGAACCAGTAGGTTAAACCGGTTTGACCGGTTGAACCATGAATCGATTGACCAACCGGTTCACCGATCGGTCCACTTTTTAAATCTTTGCTTTTATTATATGCACTTGCCCTTTATAATAAATAAATTAATGAAGTATTTATGTCGTTGAAATTAATAAATCATGTAATATCATGAAAATTAATTATGGCAGGAAAGCCCAAAAAAATATTCATTTAGTGTTGTACGGGGAAGAAATCATGGTTTTTCATTAGAATAATTGTATATTTTAATTTTTTGAATGAAAAAAATTCTATATATACAAGTTAAATTAATTTTTCTCACAAAAAAAATTAAAAATTTGAATTTTATTTAGTTATCTTCTCCAAAAAAAAAATGAATGCTTTTAATTTATTTTATGTTCCAAGTTTGAATAAGTTAATTCAAACTAATATAAATGAAGACAAACTAATATAAGTTAATTTTAAAAGAACTTACAACGAGATCAACCAAGTTAATGCAACCCAAAATCTCAGCACTTGTTCAAATCACAGTATTTCAAGTAAAATGAAGACAAAAAACAAGAGATTTAATAGAAATTATCAGAAAAACAGTGCTAAGGGAAATTAGAACTCGCAGTAGACTCCATCGGAATATCCTCCTCACTGAGACCCCTCCTATGTTCCCGTAGTTTCTACAACTGAGCCTATAAACTCTAGAGTTCATTGGCTTCCTTATTTGTAATCCAGAAGGACTGGTGCCGTCATTGGAATCCTTCTACTTCATGTCGGTTTTTATTAGAATTTCCAGTTGGCCAACGACATTCTCGACTTTTTCCAAGCGCTCGGAAAACTGATTTAGTATATTTTTACTACCACTTGCCATAGGAAGGGATTGGTGAAGTTTTGTGGGTTTGGACTTAGAAGGAGTTAGATGGACGAAATGGCGTGAAGCGTGAAAGTCATTAAATCTTCAACAGTTCCTGCAATTTATGAAGCTTAGGGTCGAAATAGGCTGAGAAAATCAAAATCTGGTCACATGATTCTAAGAGCATAGGGTCAGAATAGGATGATCTGACAACTCGGTTTTTTAAACCCGTGAACAATGATGCCATAAAGGCGTCACTTCAACATGTTTTTTTTAAAGCGAAATCCAAACCTCAACATGCAGCTTTTCAGTTTTTCTCAAATGCCTATTGCTTATTGAGTACTCCACATTCTTTAAATATATATATTCCATTAAATGCATCCTTATGACAAGAAGTACATAGACAAATTTTGTACAGTCTTATTCAAACATCACATAGATTTTATATTGACTATATCCCAAACATCAAACTCATTTTTATTATATGTCTCTGCTTTTTCAAAATAAATAAATTAATGAAACATTTATGTAGTTAAAATTAATGAATCATGTAATATCATGAAACTAAATTATGGCCTAATAGCTCCCAACAAAAAAAAACAAGGTAGAATACCCTATTTACTCCCTTTAATACAGTCAATCTATCTCTTTGATATCTCTAATATGATTTGTTCTTAGGAGGTCCCTCTATTTTAACATTTGTGAAATGTAAATCTCTCTCTCTCTAATATAATTTATCCCTATGAGATCTCTATGAGGACTTATATTTTTTAAATATTAAAATTGAAGGATCTCCTAAGAATAAATCATATTAGAGGAATCAAATAAACAAACTGACTATATTAGAGGGACTAAATAGGGTATTCTAGCAAAAAAACAATAGAGTGCATTTAGTGTCGTAAGGAAAAGAAATCATGCTTTTTGATTGAGAATGACTGTATATTTTAATTTTTGAAAGAAAAAAGTTCCATGTAAACATAAGTTTAATTAATTGTGATCACCAAAAAATTTAAAATTTTGAACTTTATTTAGTTATCTTCTCCAAGAAAAAAATGAATGCTTTTAATTTATTTGATGTTCCAAGTAAATTCAAATTTATATAAATTTTAACAGAACTTACAATGAGATCAACCAAGTTTATGCAACCCCAAACCTCAGCACTTGTTCAAATCACAGTGTTTCAAGCAAAATGAAGACAAAAAATAAGAGATATAATTAAAATGATCACAGTGGTAAGGGAAATTAGAACTCACAGTAGACTCCATCAGAATATCCTCCTCACTGAGAACCCTCCTATGTTTCAGTAGTTTTTGCAACCGAGCCCTATAAACTCTAGAGTTCGTTGGCTTCCTTATTTTTAATCCGGAAGGTCTAGTGCCCTCATTGGGATCCTTCTCCTTCCTTTGTGTTTTTTTAGAATTTCCACTCGGCCAACGGCATTCTCGACTTTTTCCAAGCGCTTGGAAAACTGATCTACTACATTTTTACTACCACTTGCCATAGGAAGGGATTAGTGAAATTTTGTGGGATGGAACTTGGATGGAGTTAGAAAGATGTAGAGTTGGGACGAAATGGCGTGAAGCGTGAAAGTCATGAAATCTTCAACAGTTCCTGGAATTTATGAACTTATGGTTGGCATAGGCTGAGAAAATCAAAATCTGGTCACATGATTCTAAGAGCATAAGGTCGGAATAGGATGATCTGACAACTCAGTTTTTTAAACCCGTGATCAATGATGTCATAAAGGCGTCACTTCAACATGTTTTTTTTAAAAGCAAAATCCAAACCCCTTTTCAGTTTTTCTCAAATACCTATTGGTTATTGAGTGCTCCACATTCTGGCTTTTTTTAAAATATTACATATTATTTTTTTTATTACCAAAATAGGGGTTAATTTCACTGATGGCCATAGAAGTTTCGACTTTATAACGCTATGGCCACATATCTTTTTTTTTTATCACTAAACCCACAAAACTTTGTTCCGATCGCATCTAAAGCCACAACGGCTACTTTTGGCCTACTTTCCGGCGAACCAGATGACGTGGAGCCCAGTCATCATTATAAAACTTTTAAATTGCCACGTGGAAGTCCACTGTGGTAATTTTAGACATCTACCACGTCATTAGCCACCACGTAGGCTGCCACGTCAACGGTCAACCTACACATCAGCCTTCTTCTTGTCTTCTCCTTCATGAATGAAACCTCCCCGACAATGGAGTTTGCTCTTCACTCACAACGCCATTCCTTCAACACCAGCTTTCCCAAAGCACAACAGTCATCTCCCCGGTCCAAGCTACCGTAACCTTACACCGGCATCAATGGTTGACAGTCCTCTGAAAACTAGGGTTTATGTATTTTGGCAGCAACCTTCCATATTTTCGAGACCTTCATCTCTTATTTCCAAGATTTTCCAGTTTGTAATGAGTGGAATATATTTATATTGAAGTTGAACCAGAGAAAACCTACAGACCTGCAAAATAGCAAAGTAATGAGTTTTCCAAATTTCTAATTTTCCAGATTATTTAGTTTGTAATGAGTTTTCTAGATTTTCTAGTTTTCCAGAATTTCCAGATGCAAAATGGCCTGCAGATTTTCCAAATGCAAAATAGGCTACAGATTTTCTAGTTGCAAAATAGCCTGTAGATTTTCCAATTTGCAAAGTAGCATCACAAGCCATTTTTATAGTGAAGTAACCAACAACCACCTTCAGTACATTAACATAAAGATAAATAATAATGTCTACATTAAGTCCATAAACAAAAAACAATAAAGTCTACAAGCATTCAATTGTCATCAAAACATTGTATCTCCCCACCATCTCTAGCTGAGGAAGAAGTGCCATTCTTAGGTTGACCTTCAGTTTCTCTTGTGTTGTAGATTAAATTCCCCAAGCTAGCAACACTAACACTAGAACACCTATTAATGTTAACATTTAGTACTGGCCCCTGGTTAGTAAGATCACTTGCTTGCTTTGTCTGGGACTGTTGGGTGCCCATGATATCAGGACAACTTATATCATTGGCTGCTTTGTCTGGTTCATTGGCTGCTGCAGTACTACCCATTGAAGCACTTTCTGCAGCATTGTCTTCATTGTTCCTTCTCCTCTGCAAAGATAAAAACATTGGATAAATCATTGCAATTCAACATACTTAATAAAAAAAAATAAGTAGACATTACATGTAGAATTTTCTGTTTTTTCCCCCAACATATGCATCACAGACCAAATAAGAGAGTTGATTAGACCAAACTTCAGCTATTTTAATTTTAATTAAATAACATTGAACACAACAAACTTACTTTCTCATGATGCCTTTTGTTATGTCCTATCGCATGGCAAATAGAGCATCTTACTGTTGTCAACCCCTTCTTACTTAATTTCTACATGCCTTTTCCAGAAGCTGCTGAATTGGACTGTGTTGCTTTCATTGCAGCTTCAATCTCCTCAGGTTCCTTCCTCCTTGCTATTGCTTTCCTTCCCCTCTGCCTTTTCCCAATTGGGGGTGGGATCACTTTGGAGCCATTAGTGACTTCTGGCCATAGGTCTTCATTGTTGGTGTGGTTTATGTAATGATCATAGACTTTCATGTATGTTGACACAAAGTAGCATGCATGTACATACTCTTCTGGTTGTTGGTTATTCCCCCATATAGCACATATAGCATGAGGGCAAGGTATCCCTGTTAGCTGCCATCTTCTGCAGGTACACGTTTGCTCAACCTTATCCATAACAAATGACCCTCCACCACCTATGATCTGGACCTTGGGCCCACCTGAAAAATCTGGTGTGTAGTACTGCCCCTCTTCCTTCATCTTGTCAAGCTTCTTCTGGATCTTTGGGCAGATATTCCCCTTATACTTCATCCCTCCACAAGCATACTTTGGTCCCTGGATTACCTTGCATAAGCTCAGCCCCATATCTAGCTTCATCTCCATTGACCCACTTCATTGCCAAATTTTTTGTTCTCCATGCTTTCATGGTTGTAATTGTGAAACCATGATCATCCTTAACTTGCTTGATTATCCCACTACAACTCCAATTAGGATCAGCCCTAAACTTGTCAAAGTATTTAATGGCAAGCCATCTTGAAGTTGCATGAAAATTGGTAAAGACCTTACCACATGTGTGGTCTAAATTGGCACTTTTAATTTGCACCGATGGGTTATCCTTGCTCATATGAGCAGCATAAATTCTAAATGAGCATTTCTTGTTGTGGCAAGCACAAATCACTCTCTTCTTGTCATTCTGAGGGAACCATAGTTGGAACCTATTCTTAATTCCCCAATTTCTACATGCCTTTCTTTAATTGATCAAAATCCCTAAATACCAAGCCAACCCTTAATCTTGGGTTATACAATTCCCTCTCTTCATTGAACTCTACATGCCTAGATTGACCCTCACCATCAGATTCTTGTTCTGTCAATTCATCATCAGAAATTTCAGGCTCTGATTCACTGTTATCCCCAACATCAAATCCTTGTGTTGCACTAGAAATATGAGGAAATAAGGGATTGCTAGTTGGTCTACCTCCTTTGTTTTTAGTTATTTGCTCATTTATAACCTGCTGAAAATCCTCATCCCCGGAAGGAAGGTCATAATCAGGATCAATCAAATCATCTTCAAATGGGGTGTCATCAATGTTGCCAGCCATGTTGTCTAAAACCTCTCCACCAGGCACACTATTCTCTAACAAATCTTCCATATGATCCTTAATGGATTGAAAATAAAAAGCAAATAAGGATATTGATAACTATTGAAACATTCACATGATTAAATAATCACATGTTGATTTTTATAGATCAAACAAAGTCAAGCATAGTCATGTTGATTTTTCTTATGATTAATTATCAATAAGATTAAATATTTTGCATTGCAAATTATCAATAGTCTATAAGGAAATCCTACTTGTGAAAATAACTCTCACAGCATGATTACAGAAAGCAGTAGAAACTCAAACATAATTGTAATGATACAGTGAAGGAAAAAATGATATAATCTATAAGGAAAGGAATTCAATTGATAACATGGGGAAAAACTCAAACATGGAAAAACCACTTAATCCATACAAGTAAAACTCAGTCTATGAAGGAAAGAACATGAAGGGAAAAACATGGGAAAAAAACTCAAACACGTAACAAACCTAATACAAACAACAAAAAAACTCAATCCATACAACTAAAATCCAAATAAACTCAATTAATGCTAAAGTCCAAACAAACACATCTACATCGAAACAACTAAAATGTGTTTTATAAAAACAAACACAATTAACACTATCATTGAAGAAATTTGCACTTCTCCAGGTCATAAACAATCTCAATCAGCCATAAACATTAACATACACAATTAACACTATAACTGAAGAAATTTGCACTTCACCGGTTCACAAAGAAACACAATCATATAAACTCAATCAACCATACATATTAGTTTGAACAAAAAACAAAGTTAATGTTACCTGTAAAAAGATTCACCGTTGAGATGCAACAAACAAACGGAGCTCAGTCGAGCTGCAAGAAAGAAATTGAGCTTAGAACATTGGAGGGTTTTACGAGACGATAAGATTAAAGAATTGAAGGTTAGAAGTGAGAACTACTTGAAGACAAGAGAAATGAAGGTTAGAGTTGAGAATTGGTCGTTCGTCGGCCGGGGATCGTCAAAGTGAAGAGGTGGAGGCGTGGGTAAGCTCAGTGATTAGGGCATTCTCGGGCAAGGGATTTGGGAATTTCCAGAAAAAGGATTAGGGCATTCTCACAAGGGAAGTCATTATGTTCAGACAAGGGATGCTAGTGAGGTGGCCGTTGACGTGGCAGCCTACGTGGTGGCTAATGACGTGGTAGTTGTCTAAAATTACCACAGTGGACTTCCACGTGGCGATTTAAAAGTTTTATAATGATGACTAGGCTCCACGTCATCTAGTTCGCCGGCAAGTAGGCCAAAAGTAGCCGTTGTGGCTTTAGATGCGATCAGAACAAAGTTTTGTGGGTTTAGTGATAAAAAAAAAGATATGTGGCCATAGCGTTATAAAGTCGAAACTTCTGTGGCCACCAGTGAAATTAACCCCCAAAATAGGTATTTTCTAAAATAATTACATATTTAAGTAAAACGGTAAGCTAACTACCGTTTTACTTAAATATTAGTGGAAAACGGAACCATTTTCCTTGCTTTTGCATGGAAAACGGTAACCATGGTACCGTTTTACAAGAAAGGACCAGGATCATGAACAGTTTGACACCAAAGAGATCAAAGAGGATTCCTTCATTTAGATCTCCTCCATCATCCATGGAGATCATGACAATGGCAAAGCCAAACCAAGGTGGTGAAGTCTTCCATTTTAGCCACCTTCAACAACCGTTAGGTCCATTAAACTTGCCTTATCTCTTCACCTGCATGGGTTGCAAGGAGTATGGTGCAGGGTTGAGGTTTAGGTGCCAAACTTGTGACTTTGAACTCCATGACTTTTGTGCTCTTGCTCTTTCTCTCATTGCTCATCTTTTCCACATGAAACACCAGCTCATCTTCAAAACCAGGTATATATATATACACGTCAAACTGCACGCACCAACTTAATTATTACATTAATATATATATGTAGGTGGTTTTTTAAGATCATGAAAATAAAATATGGCCTAAAAGATACCAACAAAAAAAACAAGATAAAATACCATATTTACTCTCTTTAATATAGTCAGTCTGCCACTTTGGTCCCTCTAATATGATTTGTCATTAGGAGGTTCTCTATTTTAATATTTGAGAAATGTAAATAACTCTCTCTAATATAATTTATCCTTAAGAGATCCCTACGAGGACTTATATTTCTCAAATATTAAAATAGAGTGATCTCCTAAAGACAAATCATATTAGAGGAATCAAAGAAACAGATTGACTAGTACCATATTAGAGAGACTAAAGAGAGTATTCTACCAAAAAACAATATAGTGCATTTAGTGTTGTAATGAAAAGAAATCATGCTTTTTGATTAAGAATGACTGTATATTTTAATTCTCGAAAGATAAAAATTCTATATAAACATAGGTTAAATTAATTTTCGTCACTAAAAAAAAAATTTAAAATTTTGAATTTTATTTAGTTATCTTCTCCAAAAAAAAAAAAAGAATGCTTTTAATATATTTGATGTTCCAAGTTAATTCAAATTTATATAAATTTTAACAGAACTTACAATGAGATCAACCAAGTTAATGCAACCCAAAACCTCAGCACTTGTTCAAATCACAGTATTTCAAGCAAAATGAAGACAGAAAACATGAGATTTAACATAAATGATCAGAAAAATAGTGCTAAGGGAAATTAGAACTCGGAGCAGACTCCATTGGAATATCCTCCTCACTAAAGCGCCCTCCTATGTTCCCGTAGTTTTTGCTACTGAGCCCTATAAATTCTAGAGTTCATTGGCCTCCTTATTTTTAATCCGGAAGGTTCGGTGCTGTCATTTTAATCCTTCTCCTTCATGTAGGTTTTTATTAGAATTTTCAGTCGCCCAACGGCATTCTCAACTTTTTCCAAGCGCTCGGAAAACTGATCTACTATATTTTTACTACCACTTGACTTAGGGATTGATGAAATTTTGTAGGTTTCGACTTGGAAGGAGTTAGAGAGATGCAGATGGGGGACGAAATGGCATGAAGCGTGAAAGTCATGAAATCTTCAACAGTTACTGGAATTTATGAAGCTTATGGTTGGAATAGGCTGAGATAATCAAAATCTGGTCACATGATTCTAAGAGCATAAGGTCGGAATAGGATGATCCTGACAACTCAGTTTTTTAAACACGTGATCAATGATGTCATAAAGGCGTCACTTCAACATGTTTTTTTTTAAAAGCAAAATGCAAAGCCCAACATCGCAGATTTTTAGTTTTTCTCAATTACCTATTGGTTATTGAGTAATCCACATTCTTTAAATATATATATTCCATTAAATGCATCCTTATGAGAGGAAGTACGTACATGGACAGTTCTTGTACAGTCTTATTCAAACATCACATAGATTTTATATTGACTATATCCCAAACATCAAACTCACTTTTGTTATATGTCCCTGCTTTTTCAAAATAAATAAATTAATTTAACATTTATGTCAATAAAATTAATAAATCATATAATATCATGAAACAAAATTATAGCCTAAAAGCTCCCAACAAAAAAAACAACATAGTGCATTTAGTGTTGTAAGGAAAAGAAATCATGCTTTTTGATTGAGAATGACTGTATATTTTAAATTCCGAAAGAAAAAAATTCTATATAAATATAAGTTAAATTAATTTTCCTTATCAAAAAATTTAAAATTTTGAATTTTATTTAGTTGTCTTCTCCAAAAAAAAAAGATGAATGCTTTTAATTTATTTGATGTTCCAAGTTAATTCAAATTTATATAAATTTTAACAGAACTTACTATGAGATCAACCATGTTAATGCAACGCAAAACCTCAACACTTGTTCAAATCACAGTGTTTTAAGCAAAATAAAGACAGAAAACAAGAGATTTAACAAAAATGATCAGAAAAACAGTGTTGAGGGAAATTAGAACTCGCAGTAGACTCCATCGGAATATCCTCCTCCTGAGACCCCTCTTATGTTCTCGTAGACCTTATTTTTAATCCGGAAGGTCTGGTGCCGTCATTGGAATCCTTCTCCTTCATGTGGGTTTCTATTAGAATTTCCACTCGGCCAACGGCATTCTCAAATTTTTACAAGCGCTCAAAAAATTGATCTACTACATTTTTACTACCACTTGCCATAGGAAGGGCATTGGTGAAGTTTTGTAGGTTGGGACTTGGAATTAGTTAGAGAGATACAAACGGGGACGAAATGGCGTGAAGCGTGAAAGTCATGAAATCTTCAACAGTTCCTGGAATTTATGAAGCTTAGGGTTGGAATAGGCTGAGAAAATCAAAATCTGGTCACATGATTCTAAGAGCATAGGGTCGGAATATGATAATTCGACAACTCAGTTTTTTGAACCCGTGACTAATGATGCCATAAAGACATCACTTCAACGTGGTTTTTTTAAAAGTGAAATCCAAAGCCTATTGGTTATTCAATACTCCACATTCTTTAAATATATATAGTGGGCTCCTTTTTTTTTTATCCAGCCTTTAATTAGGCTGACCGGCTAAGAATGACGGATCACATATCAAAATTTAATATTTTGTAGACTTCAAGTGATTGTGGGTTCATGACTTCCATTAGGGCAAGCCCTTAGTGTTAATTACCTTGTACATTGTCGCAAGAATCTCCGATTAAGAAATAAGTGTGAACAAGGAAACAAATTGTGACAAATTAATTTTATTAATTTCAATAAACATGAATTCATTGACTTCATTGAGAGTACAAAGGGATTTGACATTTTATCATCTTGACACAACAATGATTGTAGCATTTCATCTCCTTCCGACTATTTTGCCGAAAAGCGCTTTGACTTTTGTTGACTTTTGGTCTTTGTCAACTGTTGAAATATGCATCTTGAACATGATTTAGAAACTTGTGAAGTTATGTCTTGGATATTTGGATTTGTATCTTGGACTTTGATTTGGATTTCAAGCTGTGGATCCTCTATGTTGATGAATTACAAATTTGGTTTGACTTTCCATAAGCTTTGGTTGTCATGCTTGTGCTCATTTGTTGATTTGTTTGAAACTTGCATCTTGGATTTAATTTGAGTTACGAGTTGTTGATTCTTTATGTTGATGAATCATGAACTTGATCTGACTTTTCATAAGATTCGGCTTTTACGCTTGTGAAAATTTTGTAACTTGTGAACTCTTCAACGTTGTAGTCTTGAGGTTGTTGAGCTCATTTGTTGATTTGTTTTATTTTTTGACATTTGATTTTGCATCTTAGATTCGATTTGGATTTGAAGTTGTGGATTCTCTATGTTGATGAATCACAAACTTGGTTTGAATTTCCATAAGCTTCAGTTGTCATCCTTGTGAAGATTTTTGCAACTTGTGAACTCTTCAACACTTTAACTTTGAGGTTGTTGAGCTTATTTGTTGATTTGTTTGAAACCTGAGTCTTGGATATTTTCAATTTGAATCTTGGACATTTGATTTTGCATCTTGAATTTGATTGGGACGTTGAGTTGTGGATTCTTGCTTGCTTTGAAAACAAGCAAGAATTAAATGCATCCTTATGAGAGGAAGCACATGGATAGATCTTGTACAGTCTTATTCAAACATCACATAGATTTTATATTGACTATATCCCAAACATCAAACTCACTTTTATTATATGTCCTTGCTTTTTCCCAAATAAATAAATAAATGAAACATTTATGTCGTTAAAATTAATAAATCATGTAATATCATAAAACTAAATTATGGCCTAAAAGCTCCCAATAAAAAAAAACAACAGAGTGCATTTAGTATTGTAAAGAAATAATAATAATGTTTTTTGATTCAGAATGACTGTATATTTTAATTTTCAAAAGAAAAAAATTCAATATAAATATAAGTTGAATTAATTTTCCTCACCAAAAAATTTAAAATTTAAAATTTTATTTAGTTATCTTCTTAAAAAGAAAGAATGCTTTTAATTTATTTGATGTTCCAAGTTAATTCAAATTTATATAAATTTTAACATAACTTACAATGAGATCAACCAAGTTAATGCAAACCAAAACCTCAACACTTGTTCAAATCAAAGTGTTTCAAGAAAAATGAAGACAGAAAACAAGAGATTTAACAGAAATGATCAAAAAAACAGTGCAGTGGGAAATTAAAACTCACAGCTTATTGAGACCCCTTCTATGTTCCCGTAATTTCTTCGACTGAGCCCTATAAACTCTAGAGTTCGTTAGCTTCCTTATTTTTAATCCGGAAGGTCTAGTGCCGTCATTGGAATCCTTCTCCTTCATGTGGGTTTCTATTAGAATTTCCACTCGGCCAACAACATTCTCGACTTTTTCCAAACGCTCGGAAAACTGATCTACACTTTTACTACCACTTGCCATAGGAAGGGATTGGTGAAGTTTTGTAGGTTGGGACTTGGAAGGAGTTAGAGAGATACAGACGGTGGACGAAATGGCGTGAAGTGTGAAAGTCATGAAATTTTCAACAGTTCCTGGATTTTATGAAGCTTAGGGTTGGAATAGGCTGAGAAAATCAGAATATGGTCACATGATTCTAAGAGCATAAGGTCGGAATAGGACGATCCGACAACTCAGTTTTTAAACCCGTCACCAATGATGTCATAAAAGCGTCACTTCAACATGTTTTTTTTTTAAAGCAAAATCTAAAGCCCAACATCACAGCTTTTCAATTTTCCTCAAATACCTATTGGTTATTGAGTAATCCACATTCTTTAAATATATATATTCCATTAAATGCATCCTTATGAGAGGAAGTACATAGATAGATCTTGTACAGTCTTATTCAAACGTCACATAGATTTTATATTGACTATATCCCATGTTTTTTCAAAATAAATAAATTAATGAAACATTTATATCGTTAAAATTAATAAATCATGTAATATCATGAAACTAAATTATGGCCTAAAAAGCTCCCAACAAAGTGCATTTAGTGTTGTAAGGAAAAAAAATCATGCTTTTTGATTGAGAATAACTGTATATTTTAATTTTCGAAAGAAAAAATTCTATATAAATATAAGTTAAATTAATTTTCCTCGCCAAAAAATTTAAAATTTTGAATTTTATTTAGTTATCTTCTCGAAAAAAAATAAATGTTTTTAATTTATTTTGATGTTCCAAGTTAATTCAAATTTATATTAATTTTAATTTCATAAAAAAATTCGGTAGACTTGTAAAGAGCCAAAGCGAATGAAAAAAATAAACAAAAATCAAAACAAACTGTCCACTAGAAATAAAAACCGACAAATAAATAATGACAAACATAAAAACAAGAACAAACACAAACGAAAAAACAGAGGTCCCCATATGAAGAGAGGCTTTCCTCTCGCAGGGGGCTATAACAAGCTTACAAATAGTTTTCGAAAATGGTAACTGCTTCACTGAAATTTTTCATAATTTCAAGTATAATTAGTTACAACAGCAGCAAACCTTGTGAGTTATACATAAACACTCAAGCTACACAAGTTACAGAGAACACAATCAATAACAAAGGCAGTGGAATACCTGTTTCAATTCTACATGATCATATGTTGACAAAAAAACAAAGCCATTGTTGATTCCTTCCTTCATCTGCCCACCAATCCAAAATCGAATACTTAATCATTGGACACATATTGTTAAAGCCTTTAGCCGAGATATAGCAAATGCCAGTTATTCGAAAACCTTCACATGGCATAGCAAGCCTCCAGCTTCATCAGCAAAGCTTATTTTCTTTCCCTCCTTGCGAATTCCATTAACAGAAGCCTCCTTCTTGTCCCCTTTCTAGTGATTGTTAAAGGAGAAATAGATAAATATGTGTGAAATTGATAATCAGTTGAGTGGTAAGAAAATGAATTAATTTGGTGATCAAGACCAACCATTATTTTGCAGAACCGGTTACAATCCCTGGCCATTATAGTTAGCCATCTCTTTGTGTAGCCTTCAAGAGTTGATGCATTGTCAAGAGCTGCTCTGATCTGAATAGAAAAATGCACAAGAAAAATTAAATGAAAAAAACTAATAGTAAAAAGAGTGTAGTAAATAAGGTTAAAGGTCAGCCACATTTATCAAGAGTATAGAATTGTAGATGGTTGAAGCATATTCTGGAATAAGTAATATACGAGCTGGATGATTTCAGACAGTCCAATGAAAATCAAACTCAAACAAATAAGCAGAAAACTAATGGTGGGCTTGAACAGTGTTAATTGTTGACAAGAATCAAACTTGATGCAGTAAGGGTGTTATCGATGCAAAGATTCCATTCGAAAGAGAATTTCACCACAGTCCAGCAAATTCAAAATGGCAAATCACAGAAGGTGGTGTACTAATTAGCATAGGCACATTTTATTTACCAATGAGAAAGGTGGAGTCATCCATCATATAAATGTGAGTTGTTGTTCATTGTAAACCATGATTAATTAGGAGCATTCATGTACCTACCTCATCAGTAGCTAAGTTTGAAGTCATAGGTAAAGAGTCTTCTGAAAGCATATTTCTTTGAACAATGCTCTTCATGGACTTCAACCCCTTTAGAAGCTTCATAGCTACCCCTTCTATATCATGCATTTGCTGCTGTGAGAATTCAATGGCCTTCTGAGTTTGCTTCTTCGCTAGTGAGCTCTCCATGCAAGAACAAGGAGATCTGTTAGATGCGTCCGGTGACTTGAGAATCCCTTTGACAGCTATAGGAAGATCATCATTTCTGCCTTTCGGTTTCTTCGTCATTCTGTCAGAGAATGATAATGGTTTACTTTCATTTGAGCCTGACAGTGATGAAGGGATCTCATTTCCAGCAGAATTCTCATACCAAAGCCTCTTTCTAGTCTCTGGAGAGTCAGAACAAGAATCAAGAACATTGAAGGAAAATTAAGCAAAAAGAAAGACAAAAGAAATGTGATGCTTACTTGAACTTTGTAGGGCATCATATAAGTCTACCCCATTTACAGCCTGACGAAGTTTTTCCTGAGAAGTTGGAGAAATAGTCTGCATAACAGAAGGAACTAATCTGAGCTTTGGGCAGTCAAAGTTACAGGTCAAAAAGGAATAGCATACAATAACTCAAACCTTTCTATTTGATAGTAACTTCTCTGGGGTATGTTCCAGTCCACCAATGGATTGATCCAGATTGAACTCTGTTTTGGGGCAGTCATCCTTGGGCAAGATTTCAGGAGGACAAGCTGGTCTCTCTGCTGCAGCATCTGTCTCACTGTGAAAAGTAGAAGGCAGAATATTTTCTTCTGCTTCAGATGTACTATCATCAGTTAACCGCAGAAGGCAGAAAGAACCCAAACAAGATGCAGGACATCGAGGCGAATGGTCATCAACAGCTGCTCTAACTACTTTGGTGTCAATCACTCTGGCGAATTCATCAGAGTCACAGTCAATTTTACTCCCATAGTAGTTTAATGCATTTTCGGATATAGCAGATATAAGCTCGGTTTCATGTAATCTGTCACCAGTAATCTGAGAAATAGAGCCATTACTTGAGCAAACATTCAACTGCTGTGAGCTTAGATCATATGTACCATTTTCCAAATGTCCTCCAGCATGAGAAAAGAAGTACCTTGTGTTACAATATGCTGGCATTTCTTTTCTATGAACATCATCAACCATATTATCCAGAGATTCTACACTGTTGCCAGTGGGAGAAGTATCAAATGAATCATGAAAATCCCTAAAACTAGCACTACTGGCAATGGCGGGATCACTATTGACACTGCATATCAGCAACTCTTTTGCCTGTTCATCTACTACAATGCCACAGTGTTCGATCACCTTGATAGGGGAACAATCATATATATCATTTGTTGATCCCCCGTTTTCACCAAAATGACTGCCATTCCGATCATTAAACTGATCCACTTTCTGTGAACATAAACCATGTGCTCCATTTTCAGGATAGTCTCTACAGTCACAAGAAATATGCATTTTGTTATGTTTTGCTGGCAAATCTGTTGAAAGACCCTCATCAACCATATTACCAAGATACTCAACTTTGTTGCTGGGTACAGAATGATCAAATGAATCGTGTGAATCTCTAAAACTGTCACTATTATCAATGGCCTCATCAGTGCAGATGCTGCATACTGGCAGCTCCTCAGCTTCACAAACCATATTTCCATGGCCCTCAATAGCCTTGAGTGGAACACAATTTGCTATCTCCTCGTTTTCATAACATTTGACACTCCCATCATTCAACCAATTCACATTCTTGCCATGGATAGAATCCTCAATAGGGAAGCCATCATTGTTGGTGCTAGTACTGGTACAAGCAGGAACTCTAGAAGGCACTACTGGCTCTGAGCTTTCAATACAAATAGTATCTTTAGCAAAGTCTGCAAGACAGTTATATTTGTGTTTCATATGTAACATAGAAACTTCATTTACACAACATTCTGATATTGTATTATCAGAACAGTTTAATTCTTCCTTCTGTAAATCACTTTCATCACCTCCATCTAATTCCACTTGCATGTTAACAGGGCAGGTGAAATTTGCAGTGAAATCCCCATTAGCAGGATTGGCAACAAAAACCGTGCTCTTATGTTCTTGATTATGGGCATCCAATATCTCACTTTTTATACAACATGTCAAATTAGGATTAGCTGCATGATCATTTAACTCTGTCTGCACTAAACCTTTTGGAGAAGAATTGAGACCATTGATCCCCTCACTGAATTCAGCCTCATATACCTCTTGATATTTATTAGATATGCCCAAGAAAGAATTTTCACCAACATCAAGGGCGATGCAAGCATCCAAGGAACCATTTTCCAAGATCTCATTTTTCACATTAAGCAGTTCAGGATCAATCTTCAGTTGTCCAACTGGTGGAGGGTTAGAATTGTTTATTTCAATTACAATTTTCCTTGTAAGAGCTTGAGAATCCTCTTCACCACCTTTGGAAAGAGAACAAAAGATAAAGGAAAAACCAATTAGGAAAGGAATGAGATAATTAGATGAAAAGGATGGGAATAAAATGTTATCTGAGTTTCAGACTTTCAACTCAATAAATTTTTCTTTATTACTTACCAGATGGTTCAGCTTTAGAACAACTAGAATGTTCTGAAGAGCATAAACGGCTTCGCTTTCTCCCAGGCGGACTTGATTTTTTCATTACTTTCAATTTTAAGCTAATAAGAGGTAGGTTTAGATCAGATTCCTCATCTGGCCTCTCACTGGAATGATCTTGTTCCTGAGATAGATCAGAACTTGATTGACTCTTTAAGGCGGTGGACATTGAGGCATTATGTTTAAGGGACTTGCGTTTCTTAGCTTTACATCTGGCTTGGAAATCCTTCAAAGTCATGCTGATAATATTAGGGTCATCAGTGTTGCTGCTTGAATCTAAATCGCTACTGCATGTAATGCATCTTTGTTTACAGTTATCGTTGAGATTACCCTCCTCATGTACTTCAGATTTGATTTGCTCGGTGACAAAAGGGTGGTTATTGTTGTTTGGCTGATGAAGTTTTGAACTGTAATCATCAACTGATTCATAGACAGCATTGATCCCCTTAAGCCTTGGAGATTGTCTCCTGGGAGGGCTTACATTTGACAAGGAGCCGACTACACTAGATTCAAAATGCACAGAGCTGTGATCTACTAGCTTGGAGTCTTTATTTTTCCCTTCATTCCTAGATGCACCACTCTTTGCCATTCTCAATCCTGCTCAAAGCAATAAGAATGATAATTGAAAAAAGTGTCTTTAGTTCTAGTAACAATGGCCAACAACCACAATTGTAATTAACAGCAAAAATACAGACAAACATACTTGAGACTGACATGATAAATCAGCACCAAAAACTGCAGCTCTATCTATCAAATTTAAAATAGAGAAAAACCAAACCATAAGCAAGAATGGGTTTCAAACAGCACATGGAGTAATAACCAAATCTAAAAATTGTAGGAAAACATTTATACACAAATATCCTCTCCTATAAGCCTTGATGTGATTCATATATATATATATATATACTTATAAGCCATGAGTTTGAGAAGAAAGTAGAAGTTTAGAACATACCTAGTAACATACATGTATGCAAAAGAAGTTTAGTAACAGAAAAAGAGTAGGTTTGGAAATCCTCTATCCATAATGAGAACCAAGGAAAACATGTGAATTTGCTGAAATGGTATACCCTTTTCAAGAAATATTTTCTTTGTGATCATAGGCTGAGTAATAGATAGTGAAGGAAAAGAGATTCTACAATTCCTATTGATGAGAAAAATATTCAAGTTATGATCATACATACAAACCTGATACATCTATCCTAGCCATTTATTGAGTCTAGCAAGCATAAGCCTAAATTATTCTTAGAAGAATGTATGTGCAAGGATACCTACCAAAAAATTTGCATATCTTATATCATATCTTGCCTATACTCCTAGTGTACTTAACTACTAGAGAAACCATAAATGTTTAACCATCACAGACCATTACAAACTTAAACACCTTCAAGTTTAACAAGGGAGTATATAGAATTTGCATATATAACTAACATGCTAAATTTATAGCCTGTTGCCTGGTTAACTTTCAGGAAAAAGTTCATTATGAGCTCATTCTAAGTTTTTGACAGCTTTTATGAAACATTATTTTGTTTCCTTAATTGCATGGACCAAGCAATTCCAAGAATACAATTATTTGGAATCCTATTGCTGCAACGCACACTATACGGCTATGATACACACTAAAATAAATGAGCACAAGAATCATCAAGAATTTCCTCAAAAGGAGACTAAATGTTAAGCCTCAACAGCCTATCGCTACACAAGGAACATTCTACAGTACCTTGGGCTATAAAAAATAAATAAATATTTACAAAGAAGTCAAGTCCAGACCTTTGAACATCCAAAACGAAGGACAGTACTAAAACTACCTTAGTTGCCCATTCCTTTGATCTTATGACTTCAAATTTTCAGATCTGGATATGCTAATAGAAAAAGAGGCACAACAAGAAACAAAATGAAAATCAAATCAGGCATCCTTTCACTCCAAGAACAAAATTAATCCTTTTTCTTACCAAGCCACATCAAGACTCTTTTAATTTTATTCTTCAAACTCACAAGAGGTGAAAAAGATCACATTTTCTAATTTTCTCTTCTTGAACCAGCGAAAAAATTCATCTTTGATCGCGCAACAAAGCATTGAAATCGAAAAGAAACAAGATTCAAAGCCGTCATACAGATCCACATAGATTAACAACAAGAAAGAGAAGGGATTAGAAAAATTCTCTCTTGGACCTAAAAATAGAGATCCAGAGAAGATCAAATTAGCAGAGACTAACCTCAACAGAGAGAATCCACACAAAAGCTCTCGAAGGCGGCGATCTTTGGACTGAGAAATCAGAGAGAGAGAGAGAGACCTCAATGGATCTCAAATGGAGGAACGAGAAAGGGAGCGAAGACAATTGCTTTTTAGGGCTTCAAATCTCGCGCCAAGGATTTGGCGGGAATATTAGGGGATGCCATTTCTAGGGTTTAGGTGCTCCTTGTGGGCGAATCTCGACCGTAGGATTGGCAAGAGTATTGATCTCGAGGCAAGGGAAAAGAGAGGGCTATAAGAGGGTTTGTTAGGTGGTGTTTTTAATTATTTGTAGCTTAATGACTAAATTAATCGGTATAATTAGCTTAATGGTTTACTTTGAAAATATTAACAAAATGTTTGAATTTTATTGTTGGAGTATTAGTGTCACTTGCGGCTTTTATCCTTTATTCTAGAAATAAAATAGTTATTTTTTTCTTTTTTTCCTGTCTTTGTTTTTTTTTGTGACAAATGCTATAAACTTGGTATAATCAAGAATGCATAGTGTGGCAATTGATAGTTTGGTCTATGCGCTCTCACCTAGTAACCAGGTTCAAGGTGTAAACCCATACTCACAATAATAGATCATTATCACCATTGTTCAGCGAAACTTGAATTCATAATTTTTAAATCCCCACATCAATACCTTCCACAGTAAAATCAATATTGTTAGACTATAGATCATTTGGCAAATGACTAATTATTTTTATTTAATTTTTTTTACAAATGCTATTAACATAATATAATTAATGACGTATGCCCATTCAATTGATAGTCAGGTCCATACACTTTTCACATGGTGATAAGGTTCAAGTTACAAACTCATTATCACCACTGTCCAGCGGGATATGAACTTAGAATTTTTAATATATCTTTCACAGTGAGATCAATATCACTAGACTATGAATCTTTTGTCAAATGACTATAAATATAGAATAATCAAAAGTGCATGTCCTACCAATTGACAGTTCAACTCGTGCACTCTCACTTGGTAATAAGAGTTGAGCTGTAAATACTAAATACGCACTTACAATCTAGAACATATTTTCATCGCTATCTATTTTAGTGCGAAATTGGTATAAATTGTAATTTAGGACCACATTTTTTATTGTAAAAATAAATTCAATAAAGCACAGGGATGTTTTTATAAATTGGCGAAAACACAATCTCTTTCCTCGGTTCATCCAACCTCGGCGGAGCAACCAAAGCTCGCACCGGTGCAGAGAGAGGGAGAAGAGCTCCGGCGAGAAGCGAGAGATCGAGATGAAGGCGACGGTGAAGGGACGGTACGAGGGCCAGAAGAGCTCCTCTGCCGCTACCGTATCCTTCACCACCGGCGATCTCCGCCTCAAGGCCTCCATCACCGATGCCACCCTCCTCAACGCCCCCTCACTCCATGGCCTTGCTCTCTCCATCGAAAAGCCCTCCGCTTTCCTCGTCGATTTCAACATCCCCAAGAAGGTCGGCGTCCCCATTCCTGGATGTGGATTTAAGGTTTAAGCTCGGTGATTTTTGGCTAATGATCTTTTCCAGCTCGCAGGATGTGAGATTCCAGTTCATGAACACGGTGAGGGTGATGGAGAAGCCGGTTAGCCTCACCTATACTCACGCTCGCGGGGACAACCGGACGGCGCTCGATGGCTCGATGACCTTCGATCCGGCCAACAAGGTATCGGTGAACTATGTCTTTGGGTCGGGGAATTGCAGGGTGAAGTACGCATACGCACATGGGGAGCTCCGCCGAACGGTGTTCGAGCAGTGCTATGATTTCTCGAAGAATGCTTGGGACTTCGCAGTGTCGAGGAAGTTCGAAGGTGGGGATTCAGCGAAAGCAACGTACCAGACGTCGGCCAAGTTGCTTGGCGTTGAGTGGAATCGTGACTCTCAGATCAATGGATCATTCAAGGTATCTTTTGATCCAATTCTCTGGAAAAAGATGGAATTTTTTTTTCGTCTGCTTTTGATGGCTATATAATCTCTAGTGAATTCTAACACAAACAAGCCTCTAGCATTTTGACCTGCATAGTTTGTGATGTGGATAAGTAATATAAGTTGGTGAACTTTTTGTTCATTCTTCAAGGTATCTATTTGATTCAATTCTTGGGGGAGAAAAGTGGGATATTTTGTCTGCTTTGAATCATATATGTTCTCTCAAGTGAATTTCTAGTACTTTAAGCTGCTTGTCATCGGTCGCTTCAACTAGAGGAATCTTTTGATTTCCATAGTTCACAGTATTTATAAGTTGATGCATTTTTAGTTGTATAGTTTAGAATTGCTCAATAGTATGAGAAGATCTTGCTTCCTTGAACTATAATTTGTGCTCAATTTTAGGGAGAAAAATTGGTGACAATTGATACTAGGGCTGTGGGAAGCCTTTGCAGCAAGTTTGATAAATCAACCATCCACTGGCTATGAGAAATTTATTCTACATATATCCCTAAGACAGTGTTGAGGAATATCTATTAGTACTTAGTTTTATGGAGTTATACTAAAGCTGAAATCCACTCTAGAGCAGAGCCTTTGCAAGCTGCAAACAGGTCCTTTAAAAGCATTTCACATAGAAAACATAAATGTTATATTATGATCAGCAACAGTAAATGGTGGTCTAAAATGATGTTCTATGTTTAAAGAGGCAAGTGGGACTTTTTCTTCAGGTAATCCCTTTTTATGGAGACATAATATATGTGCACTCCCACTACATGATCTGCACCATAGTGATGCTTGATGGCAGAGCCATGTGAAGGCTTAATCTAGAGAGCCATGTGAAGGCTTAGACAACTTTTTTGTTGCTGAAGCATTGGATTTTGTCTGCTGACTAACTTGTCTTTAACTTATTAAAATTGAAATTTTGGTTAGGACACAGTATTCTTAATTTTGTAAATTCACTGTTGCATGTGAAGGAATAAATGAATTATGATCTTATGATTGGATTTTGTGATTAGTTGGAGGAATTGAAACTAGCTACACAAAAATATTTTCTAATCAAATAAGCTAAACAAGGGATGAGTTTTTGATGTCATTATATATATCAACTTTTCAGTGTATATTTTCCTATGGCGCATCACTATTTAGTTTTAACCACTGCTGCCGGCCTACCAGTATCAAGCAAATGGTGTACTTTGTAATTAAAATCTTCTTCTGTACCAAAAACTGATATATCTTACCCTGATGACATCAATGTCTCTTATCTGTCGTAGATATGCTAGTATTCTGGATAGTAACCATTTCTATATCTATCATGTTCACTGATACCTATTTAATTTGCAGAAGCACCTTCATGGCAGCTTCCATTTGTGAAATGCTAAAGATGTAGGGACTCTTATGTCGGTGTTTGAAATTTTCATGAAACTATGCTTTGTGTCTCTTCATTATTGAGTACCTGTACTTTTAATTTTTAGTGTATTTTCAGATTTTAGAATTTTTCATGCCAATTTACTATAAAGATGTCTAATTATGGCTTTTCATTAGATATATTGGTTGGCTTGATGAGCTATGATATACTTTATTGCAAATTTTGAAATTCTTCTTTTCTGCAGATATCTGCATCTATGAATTTGGCGGAAAAAAATATGGTTCCAAAGTTAGTAGCTGAAAGCACATGGAATTTTGAGATGTAACTCACAAAGTGCTGAAATTTTGGCCTGCAGAGGTCTGCTCTATTGTTTTTCTATTGGCTAACTATTCTTAATAAATATTGAAAAAAATACCGATCGGTTCTCTTCATGAGTTGATGTCTCAGCCATTGCATCATGTTCGAGGATTAGAAATGTGAACTATGAGCAATTTATTGTTTCAATGGAATACATTTTTCATTACTGACTGAAGCTGATGATTATCTAAACCCCTCTTGTTATTGCATTTTGTTATGATATAATCTTTACTGAACTTGATAACTCCATTACAGTGTTTGAATTGTTCTTCTTGCATTTCAGTATCATGTCTTTTTTTGTAGGGCATTGAATTGTTCACAGCAAAGGCCATCTTCTTCCTTCTAGATCAAATCATGACAGTCAGAAAATCAATTGGTGCAATGTAGTCATTCAACAGCTTGATTAGGCTCTGTTTTACTGTATACCTTGAAATGAATGAGTTTTAGTTTTGGAAAAGAAATATCTCCAAAATTGCCATTATTTCTGTGGTGTTTGTGTTCTATTTCTCTCTTGTTTCCCAATGGTTTACTTATTTTATTTTTCTAAAATATTTATAATTTTTACTGTCAAGTGATGGTTTACCTCTGCTTTTCTACGTTAGTTATTTAACACATTATATACAGGCTTATATTATCAGAGCCATGGAATTACATACTTCAAAAGAGTTAATGTCAAACGTAATCTGTTTGAAGATAGCGTTGGATATTGTTTTTTGAAGGTACTGCCACACATTTCTGTGTTATTATCATAAGTGAAAAAGAAGGTTAATTTTATTGATTTTTTCTTTCCTTATTAATAATCAAATTGATGCACTGTATACTGAACTTATATTAAACACAGATCATTTGATTTTGTAAATTATGGCATTAATTGAGATTTTGGTTTATATCCTTTGCTTGTGATTATAATGTAATTTTGAAAAAGGTTAATGATTAGTCTAGAGGTCGTCTCTACCCATTTTTAAATCAATGTTTTCACAATATTGACTTTTTTTTTAACTAATAGATGCTTTAACTGAACCATTTCATCATACTTTATGGTTTTGTCTATTAAAAGATGGGAGAAAATAAAAGCATATAAAAATAAAAAAAAATAAGAATAGGCCACCCAAAAAAAATCGAAACTATGACATTGATTAGTATGATCCAAACGCAAATTCTTAAAATAAATAAATAAGTAAACAACTTAAAATGGCCCTATGTATTTTTATGTTTCTATTTTAGTAACTCAGTTTTAAAAAGTTAAAATTTGATCATTTATTTTTAATTTTTTTTTACAATTTAGTCACCCGAACATTTGTTGTTAATGATGATCACAGGTGGCATATATCATTTTAGATGTCATCTTTGAGAAAAATATGTCACATAGTATGTCATATGTAATCACTATTAATGGTGTATGCTCGAATAGTGGTGGGCACGGGCCGGTTAATCGGCCCGGCAGGCCCGACTCGCCAGGTTACGCGGTTCATCGGCCCACTGACCCGGACCTGGCCCTCTAACCCAGCTAGGGATGTAAATGGGGCGGGGAATCCCCGCTCCCCGCGGGGACCCGCCCGGTGGGGACAGGGATTCCCGGAAATAACCCTCATGGGCGGGGAACCGGGAAAATCCTCCCGCCTCATGGGCGAGGCGGGAGGGCATTCCCCGCCCGGCTCCCCGCGGGGATCCCCACTTGGATTCCCCGATTTTTAATAATAATAATAATAATAATAATAATAATAATATATATATATATATATTAAAAATAACTTATATGATTATTTATTTAATTTTTTTAAAAAATTTAATATGAATATAAGATTATAGGGACCAAATATTTGGATTTAAAAAAATATATATTTTTTGGTATTTATTAATAATGTTTTAGACTTTTAGTAATACTAGCGTTACTCCCTTGTGATGTACGAATATAATTATATGAAAATCTTTTAAAAAAATTTAATATTTTTTTTTATTTTCTATAAAAATTAAGATAAAATTAAGATTAGATAAAATAAGCTATTTATCAACTTTAAAGATATAATATTTTTTAAAATTTAATTTTATTATATATTATGAGATAAAATAATAAAATTAGTTTAAAATAATATAATTTAGTATTATGTTATAAATTTTTTAATATTATTAAAATAATATTGGTAAAATTTTTATGAGAAATTGACAAGTGTCAAATAGGTCTTCTACTTTAATATATATATATATATATATATTGACACATAGTATTATTAGAATTTTATGTAATAAAAAAAAATTGGTGCGGGGCAGGGATTCCCCGACCCCGTGGAGATCCCTGCGGGGAAGTGAGTGGGGAGAATTTTTCCCCCGCAGGGAATTTGGAGGCAAGGAATCCCCGTCCCGTGGGAAGCCGGGATGGGGAGGGGGATCCCATTCCCGCCCCACCCTGCCCCATTTACATCCCTAAACCTGGCGGGTCTGGGTCACAGAAAGCCGGACTTGGAACCGGCCCGGCTTCCATTTTGACCCGGTGGGTTGGGCCTAGCGGGCCGGGCCGGGTTGGCCCGCCCACTCGATAAAAAAATTAAAAAATTCTAAAAATGTCTAATATTTAAAAAAAAATCAGGAAAATTTCTGAAAATTCAGAAAAAGAAAAAAGAAAAAAATTCAAAAAATTTTCTAGGAAAAAATAAATTAATTAAAATCCCAAGAATTAAGACCCCAAGTTTCCAAATAATAAGAGATACCCCAAGTTGAAGTTGGGAATTAATGAAATTAAAAGAGAATAAGAGTAGTTGTTGGGAAATATTAAGATTAAGATAAAGAGTTAGGGGAAAGATGATAATTAATTACTAAAAATTCAAAAAATATAGAAAATTTAAAATTACACTAAAGTTGAAAATAAATGGCTTGCACTTAATTCGTTTAAGTGTCGAATCATGTTGCATACTCATCCTCCTGGGTGTGAGAGGAATCAAAGCCCACATAGTTCTCTTATACCTTGTGTAGCTGGTTACCTACTTACCTAATTGGTAACATCTAGGTCTTGGTCAGACTCAATCGCTATTGTTGTCGAGCCAGGTGTGCTCATCATGTTATCTGTGTAGAAAAAATCACTAGCATCTGGACTTTCTTGTTCTGCTTCTTGTTGTCGAACTTGAGCACGTTTCCAATCATTCGTGCAAACTTGAATTTCAATATTTTGTGGGGTCAACTGCGAACGTGTCGTATCCAACATGTTCCCACCTGCGCTAAAAGTCTGCTCGCAAGCTACTGTAGACATAGGACACGCAAAAATATCCTTTACCATTAGTGAAAGAATGGGGTACAAATTTCCATTACCTTGCCACCAGTTGAGGACGTTGAAAGTCATGTCTGTGTTGATTTCTTCTGAGAACCGGAAGGTAGTGTTTAAATACAAGTCAAGCTCTGTATATTGTGATCCAATTGGTTTCTTCTTTGCTTATCTCTGCCGGAATGATTCTACTTCACTACTGCTAGATTGTCCTTGTTGGGATTTCATGTGTCTATATGATGGAAAATTAAATTTTTTTCATCACTTGGCTCAATACACAAAGGAACTCATTAGTATGACAATGACAAGGAGTAGGGCTAGGGCCTTATAACAAACACTTAATGTGCATAAAAAAGAAACTATGAACAAACACAAATCTATTTCTAGTAAAAAAAACTTTCTTTACCTAAAGAGATTGTGGAATCTCTTGATTAGAATGAAATGGATTTGCCTCTTGGCCTCTTGAAAAACACCTTTCTTTCAAAGCACCTCTTGATTCACCTTGAACCTAAACAACGAACTATCACACCACTTAGATAGATGGATGTGGAGTTCAAAGCTTAGATTCAACCACCTTGCATGAGGAGATGCAATGAGAACAAAGGAGAACGATTGTGAGAATGGCGGCTGGGATTTCTTTAAGCTCAGCCTTTTTTTTTCTCACATTTACCTTTACACTATGCCTCCTTGTATATAGCAAAGGTTAGGGCAACTCTTTGTGCAAATTACACAAATGCCACCAGCCTTATTTAGCCATTTCAAGCTCTCATTAATCTCTCCTTTTATTGGCTCAATAAATAAACTTATGAACAAATAATATCAACCATACTATTTGTTTATGCATTGTCTCTATTATTCTTATAATGCTTTCAAGCATTATACCAAATAATATTTGCATAATCTCATAAATTTAATTATTTATTGTCTAAGCTCATTATATTATGACACTTTATTTTAGTATTTCACATATTGCACATTATCTTGTACATTCGTATAAAATATAAAATAATTGTTGTTTCTCTTCAGTTGGTGTGACCGTATAAAGGATCTATGTCACTTTGGTAATAATATAAAACTTTATATTATTGACTATAAGAGGTTCTATCATTACATTATAGTTATCCAAATGATATAGTATTCATTTGCTTGATCTACTAATTTTGTGTATATCCTTGTCTCATAATATTATGAATGATATGCAAAATAGGATCGTGTCATTTTTACATTATATTCATTTTCTTGGTCTCTCAAGTGAATTATTATTTTATAACTACATCAGTTATATTGCATGCGATATAATTCCACTTTACCAAGGGGCCCAACAATATCATCACTCGAAATCGAGGGACAATGATAAGATTAACATATAGATTTCTCCCACACAAGTTATATACAACGAACTACTATTTCATTCCTATCCCAGGATAGTATTCAAACAGTAATCACATCATATACTTCTCATGTGAAAAATCTATATATCTCATATCTAAGATTCCAAAGACACAGTGAAACATTAATGACACAAAACACAATCCATATAATGTTCCAACTACATAGGTCATGTTCAATATATAAAACACACATTTTATAAATTCATGTCATCAAATGATAAATACCTTATCAACATTTATAGAACTACAATGTACTTTTGATGACACGACAATCTTTCACGGTAATTAATGTTCCTCCTTAATTATCACGATTGCGAACTTATTTAGTGACCACATGTTTCTCATTTTGGGAGTTCTATGGTTCAAGACCCAGTGCATCTTCATGAACACTTCCAAAATATAACATGTTAACCTTAAGGAACAGGAATAACAATATTCAAAATCATGAACAATACACAAATCTTTATCAAAATAATAACTTTTAAAACACACATCCTTCAGTCCTATTGCCTCCCTTGGAACTTGTGGAATTATATGGCTATATTTAATACAATAGCTATCATATAATTCAACAAATTGACTCTTAGCATCAACAACAATTTCATTGACATCCACAATCCTGTCGGAGTCCAGTTCAGAATCTTGAGTATCCACGTCACTCATAGGGCAAGCTCATGGCAACTGGTTGGGAATCTTGTCCGCCATTGAATCCTAAGAATTTGTAATATGCTTCCAAATATTCTTGCAAACCTTCTAGCTTGTACCTTGGATCAAGAACAAATGCAACTAAAGCAATAGGAGATATATTTTTATAATAAAACAACCATTTAATTTTCATAGTGATCAACGCACTAAACAATATTGGGGATCTAATCTAAACTTCCAAAATTGTTCAGCCACGTCAATAGCACCTTATAAAAATAAATGGGAAGTAGGAAAATAAACTTGCGAAAACAAATTAGTACATGTGTTAAAAACCGAAAGCAAATCAATAATACGAGCAATAACTACCAAGCTATACTCATATAAACAAAAACCAACCAATGAATCATTAACAAACTTAGTCAACAATGTCCTATAGGGAAATGCTGCACTAAGAAGCCGATAAGTAGAGTTCCATCTTGTTTTGACATCTTTAGGGAATTTTTCGACCCTCATGTTATGCGCTTTACAATAGCGAGCCCATTGTTTCATGAGGGTCATGCATTTTCCCATATAAGCTACGACCTCTCTAACAGGGAGTACAAATTCTTTAAGCTCTTCCAAACCACTTTGCACACATAAGTTTAAAACATGACAAACACATCTTATATGAAAATATTTGCCACTATATGAAGGCCTCAAAAAATCTTCTAGAGGTCTAATTGAGGCCGTATTAGCGGAGGCATTATCAAAAGAAATCGAAAAAAATTTAAACATTAAACCGAATTCTTCGATAACTCCGTGAATAAGTCTATAAATATTATCTGCAGTATAAGACTCGTTGAACACCCTAAAAGCGATAACGCACTTTTGGATATTCCACTTGTCACAAACCTAATGTGCCATAATACCAATAAAAGAATTTTCATGAAAAACATCAGTCCAAACATCGGAATATAAAGAAACTAAAGAGTTAAAAGTACGAAAATACTCACAAAGTTGTTCCCTACCATTCTTGTATTGTTTGAATATTGTTCTTTGAATTGTCCTCCGTGAAACTTTTTTGCACGCCGGTTGCAGTGTGTCATTGATGCATTCTTGCACTTGACGTCATTCAGTGAAGTTGAACGACAAGCACTCGACGGAAATTGTCTCCGTAATTTTATCCTTGTATTATGCTTGTGAAAATATAAATAAAGATGATCGAGAACCTGTACCTTCATCCACAGTGAATCTATTTTTGTGACTGTGATCGAGCATGTCCAAGCTTGTCTGGGTGCTTCTTTTGCAAGTGCCTGTTGAATGTGCCATATGCTCCACCCTTACAATACTTAAATTCCAAACCACAATAATTACATTTACCATGTGTTACAATGCCATCATTATTGTACAATTTTGTAAAATGAGTTTTAAAAATGTTAGATTTGAGGGTAGTTTCCGTGGAGTTGTTTGTTTGTCTGGTTTGTGAGGGTACATCAACCGGTACTGATTGTTCTATTGGGCTCTCAACATCCGGAAATGGATTGCTTTCTTGAGTAGGTGATGTGGGAGTGGAAGCCGATCCAACAATGTTTTTTCATATGGAGCATCGACCACGTGAAGCCATATTGTAATATCTAAGAAAACAATAAAAAAAAAAAAATATATTTAAAAAAACCACTAGTCTAAACTAATAATAAAAATAAATATGAAGAATACAACAAATAATTTCATGCAAATATTTACAAAAAAAAAGTCTACAAAAACTACAAATAATAATTTCATGCATTTTTTAAAAAAACCCTCAAGTCTAAACTAATAATAAAAATAAATATCAAGAATACAGCTAATAATTTCATTCAAGTCTACAAAAAAAAAGATCATGCAGATATTAAAAAAAAACAAGTCTACAAAAATTGCAGATAATAATTTTATGCAAATATTAAAAAAAACACAAGTCTAAAACTAATAATTAAAATAAATATCAAGTATGCAACAAATAATTTCATTCAAGTCTACAAAAAAAAAATCCATGCAAATATTTAAAAAAAAAGAAGTTTACAAAAATTACAAATAATAATTTCATGCAAATATTAAAAAACACACAAGTCTATAACTAATAATTAAAATAAATATCAAGAATACAACTAATAATTTCATTCAAGTCTACACAAAAAACTCATGCAAATATTTAAAAAAACAAGTCTACAAAAATTACAAATAATAATTTCATGCAAATATTAAAAAAACACAAGTCTAAAACTACTAATTAAAATAAATATCAAGAATACAACTAATAATTTCATTCAAGTCTACATCATACAAATATTTTAAAAAAAGTCTACAAAATTACAAATAATAATTTCATGCAAATATTATAAAAAACACAAGTCTAAAACTAATAATTAAAATAAATATCAAGAATACAACAAATAAAAAACAACTCTATGAAAACTACAAATAATAATTTCATGTACTTTTTAAAACTGGTAATGAACAAATAGTCCCTTTAAAGTTAAGATATTCACAAAAAAAACCCATGACTTTGAGTATTCCCAAAGGGTCCCTCCTCTTTTTGATAGGTTACTTTTCAGACATTTTCTGCCATACATGTGATTGAGGTTGACATAAAGGTAATTGATGTTAATAGGGTTGGCTCTCAGTTTTTGAGTGGAAACACCAAATTTTAAATGGAAACCCATAATTTTGAGCGGAAAAGTCAAATTTTAAACGCAAATGTGCTATATGTTAAGTGAAACAAACACACAATGTTAAACGGAAACTATATATTTTAAACGGGAAGTACATGTTGTAAGATAGAATAAATTGACGGAGTGAGTTGCATTAATAGAAAAGTAAACTGTCAGGATTTAAAAGTAAATTGTCAAAAAAAAGGAGGGACTGTCTGGTAAATTCAAATGTCAGAGGGTTTATCCGGGATGTTTTGAAACTTTCAAGGAGTTATAATTCATCTTCCCTTTTAAAAACCCACAAGTTAAAAATAATTTCATTGAAGTCCACAAAAAATAATTTCATGCATTTTTCAAAACAACCACAACTCTAAACTAATAATAAAAATAAATATCATAAATACAAAAAAAAATAATTTCATGCGAATATTAAAAAAACCAAGTCTACAAAAACTAGAATAATAATTTCATATATTTTTTTTTTAAAAAAACCACATGTCTAAACTAATAATAAAAATAAATATCAAGAATACAACTAATAATTTTGTTCAAGTCTACAAAAATAAATTCATACAATTATTAAAAGAAATGAAAACTACAAATAATAATTTCATGCATTTTTTTTAAAAACCATTAGTCTAAACTAATAATTAAAATAAATATAAAGAATTTCAACTAATACTTTTATTCATGTATACAGTAATAATTTTGTCCAAATATTTATAAAAAAAGTCTACCAAAACTACAAATAATAATTTCATGTATTTTTTTTTAAAACCACAAGTCTAAACTAATAATTAAAATAAATATATCAAGAATACAATTAATACTTGCATGATTAAAATAAGACAAGGCTGCAAAACTATAACTAAAAATAAAAATAAATAAATCATAACCAACCTTGTTAATTGGCAACTTCCAAAATGTAAGAAATCAAGAGATAACCCAAATTTGCACCACTCCAAGTCTCCAACACTCCAAACTTGTAATAATAAGTCTTGATAATGTTGACTTGAAATTATTAAACTCCAAGAATCTAAATAATATGCCTTGAGAGAGCGAGATTAAGAGAGAATGAAAGTTGGAGAGTTGAGAAATAATGAGATCAAGAGAGCATGAGAGCAAGAGAGTTGGAAAAGATTGATAATTGGTAAAAACTAAATAATGTGGGGATGAGGGGGTATGTATAGAACTTTATAATTTTTTTTGTAACTGACTTTTTCAAAATTTAAAATTTGAATTTTAAAAAAAAAATCCCAACGGCTGTAATAGCCATTGGGCTTCAATGGCTCCCAACCCGCCAGGTTACCCTGCGGGTTGAGAACCCGGTTGCAACCCGGTTCTAAGGCGGGTTTGGCTCGGCGAGCCAACCCGTCGGGTCACGGGTTGGGGCAAGCCCAACCCGTAACCGGCCCGTCTCCATGATGGGCCAATTACGGTTCGTTAACCCAGCGGGTTGATTCTGTGCCGAGTATGGGCCGGGCCGGGTTGTCGGATGGCCCGTACTCACCACTATACTCGAATGACCAAATTGTAATAAAAACTAAATATAAGAGACAAAATTGCAACTTTTTAAAAGTCTAGGGTGATGAAAAAGGGACCATTTAAGTCTTTATTCTAAAAAGAACAAAAGGACTGATAAGGAAGTTTCTGTTTTGCAGGGATTTTCTAGTAATTTCTTCTAAAAAAATTATTCCAAATCATCCTATCATGTATTATTCCTCGCCACGTCATCCGCGCCAGTACGCTTCCCACTTCCGAGCGTTTATGAACACGTGTCCCAATCTCACCCGTTCATCTTGGAAACACCAATCACGGTGCACGCTATACATCCAACATAACGAAAGGCCTCTGAAGTACGAGATTGATCACCAAGTTCGCGGATCGCTGGAAAGAGAGAGCGATCAAGCTCCGATGGACGCCACCACTGGTACTCCCTAGGGTTTCCACTCCCTCCCTTGTTTTTCAATTCATTTATCTCTTCTTAGGGTTTCATCACTGTGTTGTTTTCTGCTGGATTGATTGTAGATGCTGATTTCAAATCCTCCTGAAAACCTGGTTTTTGTTAGAATTTAGGTGGAAAAAATTAGGAATTTTGTATGGATTGATGTATATATGGGATTATGTGATTTGAGTTTGTTATTTAGATTTTTCCAAGTTTATTGTGAATGGTGTTGTGTATGTGGTTTAGAGAATTTGCATTGCTGTGTGCTAAAGGTGAAATTTTGTTAAGCCTGCTACTTGATCATTTAGTAGAGATATGTGATTTTGAGAATTTGATTTACTTGATGATGGTTGGAGATTCTGGTTTAGGATACCTTTGGTTTGTCTTGGGAGTTCAATGGGATAATCTAGAATTCCTTGATGTGGAGAGATTAGATTGGAAGAGTTGGATTACCGATTGACTGTGGTTCTTGGCTGGAGATTTTGTGCTTTAAGTTTGGTAATTTGGTCTTTATGTTTGCTATCAATGACATTGTATTTGTGGCCTAGAGAACTATTAGCGAACTTTGCTGGCAGTTTGGGTCAGATTACGTGCATGCATGAATGGGTTGAGAAAAGGTGGTTTAGTGATTTAATGAGGTTGCATTTTTCAAGATGTGGAGCTGTTTTTTTTTTTAATGGTTGTTGAGGTTTGTGGGGTATTTTATTAAAATGAGAGGAAGTGGCTAGTGTTGTGGTTATCACTTTGCAATTTAACCAGTGAGGGATAGGATATGATTCAGTATGGAGTGGATAGTAACTAAAAAGGTATATTGTATCTTTGCTTAACGGATAAGGTTTTGTTGTCGTAGCAACAGTGGCTCAGCTGCCCAAGGGGGTGGGTAACTGGGTCCTGATGCTTTTTGTGTTCAATAAGAATTTCATTTGCTTGAGGTAGTTGTTTAGATGATGGGAAAATGTGGAGCCTATTAAATTCTACATGTAAATCAGCAGCAGGGTAAGGTTAATCAGGCATGATAAAACAAGTTTGGTAGCACATCTTCTCATGCGTTAGTTTCAGGCTCTGATCAAACTGTCATATACGACTTCTTGGCTGAGGCAAGAATAGGTGAATAGTTGTCAAACCTGAAAATATCTGCATTATGTTATACAAAAAGTTATAAGCAGTAACTGATTCAATAACAATTGAGTGACTTAGGTGCTTCACAGACTTTTATCGTGCACTATAAAATTCCTTCCTCTTCTGTGTAACTGTTTTTGTTCATCTTCATTGTCAGATTTTTGTTTCAATTTGCCTTGATTGTTCAGATTTATGGAACTTCTAGGTTTCACTTCTGTGAATGCAGGAGAAAATCCTCAAAGCGTGGTTGTGCCTCCTGTGGAAGGTGTTGGTGGTGGAGGTACTGCTTATGGATGGACTGATGGAAGCTTGGAGTGTTCTTATTCATTCAAAGGAGTGGCAGACCCTGCAAAAGTTCCATCTGCAGAACTACTATATGTATGGTGTATGCCCAGTACAGCAACTATTGGGCAACAAGAAATGCCTAGACCTTTGGAATCTGTGAGTTCTCCAAAATCAAATGTTGTTCCTCTAATTTTTAAAAATATAGTTCACCTGCGTGTTCCATCTATGAGGGAGTAACTAAGTGAACCATGTTGATCCAAGTGGATCTATTTTATCTGAGTACTCAGTAACTAGATGTTTTGGGTGACAATTTCTGTTATGATGTCACATCTGCTGAGGCTTTATGTTCTATATGCCTAACATGTTTCATATTCTTGTCTTTTTCACATTCTACATTGAGTTTGCATGATGTTCCATCTAGTATGTAAAATATACATTTCTAAATTTAGGCATAGCAAAGTTTTATAATCATTTGTGTTTGTGCTTATTCTGTAGTTATAGTACTTTTCATCCTTTAAGCTCAACCAACTATCATAAATGACAGAACTATATCCATGTTTGGCACCAGCTTTACTCTTCCTATCCAACTCTCTCAACTTAAATAGCCGATGTGTTGCTTCTTGAGAATTTTTTTTTGTCACCTTCAAGCCAAATGCCTTCCCATGTACAATCAACTTAGATTACATTATTTTAGAGTTCTGCTCGTCTTCATACTGAGCCTATAATACAAAAACACTTCTCTTGAATGGGCACAGCCATGGCTTAGATTGGTATATGAAATTTTCTACAGCTTGTGAGGATGATAAGGAAGACATTTACTAAGCTTACTATTTTTAAGTAGTTGTATTTTGGACGGGGCTGATGCTGTGATTTCAATTATAGGATTGCACGTTCAAAATTGTATCCACCATTCTCTGGTGGAAATCTGATCACCTTAATGTTTTGTCATGTTCAATGCCTCAAAGGGCTTGGATAAGTCACTACAAAAAAACTGAAGTAGAAAATATATTTCTATCACTGCCACCTTCTTGCTATCCTGGATAAAAGAATGGTTTCTCGTTTTCCTTTTCGACATAACACTTGCCTCTTTGAAGACTTACTTCAAATAGTTCTTGCAGCAATTTGCTCTCATACTGATATGTGTTGATATTTAACTACTACATGGAAATAAATCTGAGCATTCTTTTTGTTTCTTTTGTACACATCTGTTTCCTTGGTCTTCACTGAGCTCAGTATGTGCTGGCAGACATGGTAGATTATATAAGCCATGTTTCACGGCTATTCCATTCTGCGCATGCTTAAGAACATTAACTGTGTTTGATAGATAGGCGTGGGAGCATTAAATGTAACAGACGTTGTGCGTTCCTCTCATACTATATTTGAGTAGATCAGCTTTTGGTAGGTCTTCTGACATTCTTACATGGACTTTGTGCCGTGTGGATGTGGTGCATTTTGGGTAGCATCCTGAATTGAGCGACCATGTCCTTATGCAGTTAGACTGTCACATGTTTGCAGTGTATCTATAAGTTGCAATTCACCTAAGCAAGCATGCCTGGATATATGGAAGTAGTTTTATCAAGTTAATAATGGCTCATTTTTTTTTTTTCAGATAGTTTGATGGTTGCTCTGTTGGTTTAAGAATTACGCCAGGCATCTTAAATTTCTCTATTTGGATTTGTACATAGCCAGCAGCTAATGTTCTACAACATGGCATAACATCAAAATTTGGTGATTTAAAGTGGAGTCGTAACTTAACTACTTCTTCGGTGGTTATAACTGATTTGATGATAGTATGATACTGATCAACTAACTTGCCAAATTTTATTATTGAGATGAACATGTTTTCTCTTTGCTTTCACATCATCACATAAGATGTGGTTTGTTTTGAAGGTATCTCTTCTGGCTGCAAGGAATGAAAGGGAAAGTGTTCAAATCGCTATGCGCCCTAAGGCTTCTTGGGGAGGTTTGAGTGGTGCAGGGACTGTGCAGATCCGCTGTTCTGACCTTTGCTCCTCTTCTGGTGATAGGTTAAGATTTGATTCATCTTCATCTACAAAGGAGTCCCCGATTTTTGTCTCTTATTTTATAATTGTCACTTTGGTGGCTTGAGCAGGTTGGTGGTGGGGCAGTCATTGACTCTGCGGAGAGTGGTACCTGTCTTAGGTGTGCCTGATGCCCTTGCACCTCTTGATCTCCCAGAGGCTCGAATTAGCCTACTCCCTGGGTAACCCTTTTCCTACAGTGTTTATTATTGGTATAATGCTAGTGATGATGAGTTTTCTGTATGTTACATATCTTGATTATTGATGTTTCATTATTTTCTACAGAGAAACAGCATCAGTTTGGGCATCAATTGATGTGCCTACTGGGCAACCACCTGGTCAATATGAAGGACACATTTTTGTTACTGCTGTAAAGACTGAGACAGAGTGATAATCTGGCTGCTATGACCTTAGTTTATTTCCCTAGTGGACAACCACATGGTTAATATTTCAATTATTTTAAGTATGTGTTTCTTTTGCGTGTTCAATTTCAGTTCTTTGCTTCAATCTTTCGGTAAATCAGAGAAGTATCAATTATACAAAGAGCTTAAAAACTGCCTTGATGTAATTGAACCAGTTGATGAGAAGCCATTGGAGGAAGTGGTATTTTTCTTAATTTTAATATGGAATCTTTTGCATTCTAGATTAATTGTGTTGTTGCTTTTTATGTATTCTTATTATCTATTTATTTTATTTAGGTCGGCAAAGTAAAATGTGCTACTTCAACACTAAAGAAAGTTCTTTCTTCAGTAGCATTTCAAGAGTTCTATCAAGATAATGGCTCAGCTGACATGATGGATGAAGATGCTTTGACTACTATTTCAATCCATGTGAAAATCAATATCACAGTATGGGAATTCACTTTGCCGCGAACACCTTCTCTTCCAGCTGTTTTTGGTGTATCCTATGAACAATTTTAAATTTCCCCATATTCATGTGGACATGATAAGTTCATTGAAAATGCTTATTTATTTGTGTTCCCAACATTGTTTTCAGAAAATGTATGCTGTGGTTCCTTTCAATCTTCAAATCATTGTTTCTTTTCGTGTTGATTGTGAAGGTCAAATACTTCCCTAACTACTTAATATCTTTCTGGTAATTTTTCAAAGAATTTATTAACTTTGAAGCTTTTTATTGTATTTTTTAAATTTTTTTATGTAACGTAAATCCCCTGTTGGTTTTTAAAATATATCCTATTGCTCATCATGTAATCTCTCAGTTCCAGTATTTTTTCTGAATGAAAATTGCTTTTCTTGTTAAAATATCATTACATTTTCTATATATTCCTCATTTATTTCAAAATCTTGTCACCGTTTATATGGTTTAGCATCATGCTTTAGTGTATGATGAGCAAAAGAGTTGTTTACATCCAAACTAATATTATGGTGACGGAATTTTTTTTTTCGTATAATACTGAGGTAAGACTGCTGCTTGTATGTTTGGAATGTACACTTTAACTGTCAAGTAGATATCTGAAACTGTTATTGAGGACCGGTTTGGCTTGGAGCATGGGAGTGATGGCTGGTATAATGCATTAGATCAGCACTTCAATTGGCTTCTTCGATATAGAATCAGTCCTTTCTTTTGCAGATGGGGTGATGGCATGCGTATTTTGGCTTACACTTGTCCCTGGCCTGGTAATGTGAATGCTAGACTGTTGTGTGACACACGGCCTAATGTTGCTTCTTGATAGTTTTCAAAACATAGTTTTGAAGTCCTCGGTCAACCATCATTACTTTTCTTGCTGCTGTAGCTGATCATCCAAAATCAGACGAATATTATTCCAATCCAAGATTGGCAGCATATGCTGTCCCTTATGCTCCAATTCTTTATTGGTAAACTGTTATTCTTTCATTTCTGCAACATAAGTTGTCAATGCTTTTTCTTTTGGATTTTATAAGCTACCACTGGATGGTTGACATGTAACAGTAGTGATGCAGCAAAAGTTTCCTTGTGCAAAGAGCTTGAGATCCTGAAATCAAAGGTTCATTGGCCAAAAGCTTACTTTTACTTGTGGGATGAGGTAGAGAGATGCTATACTAGTTATCATTGACCATATTATATTGTGGCTTTGGACGCAATTTCATAATCTATAAATGAGATTTCTGCATCTGAATGTATCTTTCTTTTTATCGCCATAATGATACTCCTCTTTGGAACTTGTTCTCTTCTGAAGTAAATCATCATGCAATTTTTTTTTATTATCCTGGCACTTACCTAGAACTCATGTTCTTTTTTATATTGCAGCCATTAAATCTTGAGCAATACGAAATGATACAGAGCATGTCAAGCGACATACGGGCTTATGCACCTGATGCACGAGTTCTGACCACTTATTACTGTGGTGAGACAATTTTCTGTTACCCTTTTGTGGCCAATCATGAAGTTCATTACATTTTCTTAGGCAATGGCCTGAACATCCTATACTTTTATCATTCATCTACTGTATCAACTCGCTGGTACTTGCAACTTCATCTTATTATTGACATCAGCATATATGGTCTATTTAATAATTTTAATTACAGTGATTTAACTAAAATATGAATTTCTACAACTAGTTTCACTTAGTCAGATGTTTGGATTGGCATTTCAAAATTTCAAATATATGATCTGAAATATGACAAAACATTTTGTGGAATCAGTGCTCCCTGTGGTGGTATTCTGTTCGTTCTTCCTTCAGTCTTTTTCCTACTAGCACCTCTAGCATTTGTGCCCACCTCCCTTCCATTGTCTCATGTGTTATCCATTCCTTCTGTTCCTCTGCTTCTGCATCATCAGAATTTAGATGGTAGTAGCTTGAATTGAAAGGTAATGTGTAATCAAAAGAAAAATTGCTAAAGATGATATTACTCTCATGACTCTTGGCTGGGTATTGTTTGTAAGGGATATATTTACTTCCTATGATAGGTAATGTTTGAGAAAACGTTTGCAAAATCTCCAGCCTCTTCAAACATGTGTAAGAGGTCTATAATACTGTTGTCATGGCCTATAAAGCAGCCTGGCATGGCTGAAGAACTGTACCAGGTTCTTAAAAAAATGAAGGACAACAAGTGAAGTCTATGTGAATAGGACTGCTAGATAATTTCCCTAAGAAAACCCATTATTTAATTGCTGACAATAGCAGCAAGTATAACCCCTGCACAAGGTGCTTTATTGCATATTTTTCCTGTTTTGATATCTTTCTAGCTGTTTATTCCTTTATTCCATTAGCTATGTGCTCTAGCCTTTCTTTCATTGAAATATTCATACTACGCTACTAGCTTAATTGCTTATGATATTTCCACATGCAGTTGTAGTTCTGTCAAAAAAATTTTTTTTCTGGGTAAAGAACCTCCTATTCTACTCCATCCTAGAAATGATACTTTTGGATTTGTTTACTGATCAATCCTCGTACTTATTCTATGTAAATATGGATGTGTTTGTTTTGAGATAGGTCCAAGTGATGCGCATCTTCCGGCTAATAGCTTTGAAGCCTTTGTTAATGTTCCAAATCTTTTACGTCCTCATACTCAAATATTTTGTACAAGGTAGGCCTCGCCTCTTTTCCAAGGTCCTTTCTTATCCTCTTTGTGAACATAATGCTTCTTATTTATATATTTTTCAAAGTTCAATTGTTTAAGTTAACTTATCTATTGTGCACCATCAATTGGGCCATGTTTGAAGTCTTGTTTCCATGCCTTGAGGAACAGTGCAAGGTTAGATACTCACAATGACAAAAAGCTGCGAGTCCAGAGTATTCTGATGGTGTATGATTGATTTTGGCATTTTGTGACACGCAGATTAACTTAATTGTGGGTTTCATAGACTCTCGAGTGCCTTGGCAAAGCGGCCCTTCCTTTTCCATAGCTGATAATGAAACTCGAAAACAAATGGTCACATGGTTATTTTCTGAAGGAAGCTATGTTAGATTCATAAATACAAAAATTTTTTGATGATAGGGACATTCTTGATACAATTGCAATCATTAAGGTTCAAAATCATCAGTCTATTAGTATACTGGACTCGTTTTTAATCAAACACTAGATTAAGGGTTTGCTGTTGGATTTGGAGCATGACTTTCAACGAGTATCTGTGATCTTATCTACAACTAAAAACTAAAACTACACAACTTTTGCCTTATTACCTCCTAGAGACTTTTTCAATCATATGTTTAGGTGCACTTCTGCATCTGACTCTGTTCTATGTCTTGTTGTGTGGTTACCCCTTGGCTATCCTGAGGGCACCAATATTTTTTAAAAATATTAATCATTTAGTAATATTAATAAACAACTATCATTAATTTATTTTGATTAGAATTAATTAAGTTAAAGTTTGGTCAAATCAATATAAAAGTTTTCCTTTGTAATGATTTCAAACTTCTAATTTTAATCGCACTATCCTAACCCCCAACCAAACACATTTGTAAGAATTTACCACAAATACAAAGCATTCCTTGGGACATGGTTGGATCCAGTCTATTTTATGTTGCATTAATGTTCTATCCATTATCTCAGTGTTGTGACATATATCTGTTTTACTTTGGCAGCGAGTGGGTTCTTGGTTCAAGAGAGGATTTAGTGAAAGATATTATAGCTGAACTACAGCCTGGGCATGGTGAGGTAATGTTGCATGGAAATTTTGAACTTTTTCTACATCTGATGTTTGGCTTAGCTCTGGATTGATTTGATTTGCTTTCATCGTACTAGCTTAAACTTCTACTTTCAACATTGCTCTTTGCATTATTTTAAAGGATCTTTTCAACATTCTTGATGGGCTATCATGATTGCTTTGCATATGTTTCACTTCATTTTGAGATGTATAGGTCTTTAGTGTTGATAGGAGATCTATAGTATCTAGAAGAAATCTCCACTCTTTTAGAAGTATTACATGGTGAATTAGGATGGAGGAAATTAACTTTTTCTTTCCTTTCTTTCAAAGGTACTTAATTCACTTTATTTTATGGTAAACCAAGGTTGTGTTTACACAGAAAAGACAAAATTTTTGTGACATGTTTGTTGCACTTTGGGACAAGCAGAATACGAGTTATTGTCCTGCCCCATTGGACAAGTCCATGTCGATTTTTATCCTACTATTACATGTGGGATAACTTTACCACTGATCTATATGTGTGGGCATGGTATTTGCACGTATCCTGGGACATATGCATTACCAACTCAAGACATGTGCAGAAGAGCCTTCTGTGTTATGTGTCCGGTTCTGATTTCTACGCTCTAGTACTTGGTTCCAATAACTCAGAAGGTTCTTCGGCATATATCTGAGTTCCACATTTGATTTGTGTAATGATATTTTGAGTTGCCTATTTTATTCTGAGACCGGATAGAAATAATTTAATGAGCTTGTTCAAATGGCTCAGATGTAAGTTTTGTACATTTTGCATTTATTTGAGCCCCTTTCTCATTCACTATTAAACCTATAGAACATTGCCTTGTTATCATCAGGTCCTATGCACAGCTGACTTAGAAATTGTTGCCTGTTCTTCATGCGCATGCACACATTATGTCTTCAATTGTTGTTGTCTTGCAGGAATGGTGGACTTATGTGTGTTTGGGACCTTCTGATCCTCTTCCAAATTTACATCTTGGCATGCGAGGCACACAAAATCGAGCAGTTATGTGGAGAGTATGGAAAGAAGGCAGCACAGGTTTTCTCTACTGGGGTACCAATTGTTATGAGAAAACAACAGTGGCTAGTGGCGAGGTATAATTTTGAATTAACTCTTATTAGTGTAATACTTGCAGATGTGGTTGTCTTGGACTGCTGCCTGCAGTGGACCTAGTGGCACACTTCAATTATTTCTATGTTCTAGTTCTGTCTTCACATTTTACCTCTGTCATTTACTAATATGAATAATCCTCATTTCTTTCATCTAGAAGTTCACCGGTGTTTTGTATGCTTTTGGTGCAAACTGCGAGCCATGACATCTTTCATAGTTCATGTTGTCTTTCTTTATGTCACTATTTCACCATTTTGTGTTTTCTCAATATTTAAGATCTCGCTCACTCTCTCCTTATAATGGAACTCACACTAGTGCTTTGGACGTAAGTCATGTGTGCAGATGTTTAATTAAATATTAGTTATCATAAGGGTGTTATGACTGCAAATGTGGCACAAAGATGCACCTACCTTCACCCACAAATCTAGGCTGCTGGGATGCAATGTTGGTATTACTTTCACATGTATGATTTTAGCAAAACAAAAACCAGTTAGAAAGATTGCATGCATTGTTATGATTCCCAATGGGCATATAAGTATGTTCCAAAATGTGTAACTCAGCTTGTATAATGCAGATAAGATTTCGACGTGGACTTCCCCCAGGCGATGGAGTTCTATTTTATCCTGGTGAAGTCTTTTCATCTTCACATGAACCAGTTGCCTCTGCCCGGCTCGAACACTTCCTCAGTGGCATGCAGGTAATTATTTTATCAGCTAACCTATGGTTTGTAGTCAGTATTTGAAAAATAACCTTAACTAGAATTAGAATATACCCAAGAGGAATTTTCTTGCCTGCGTAGCACACCATTTACATGATAAACAAGACTTTGTACCAAATCATTGTGCACTAGAAAATCATATTCTCTTGATATGACTCAGGACAGTTTGAGTTGCCACAATTCCCTTTGCTTGCAGATGTTTTCTGGCATTTATCTTCCATTTTCTACTCTGCAACTTAATTTTTAGTTACCATTTGGTGTTTTTTCCGACATAAATGAATGCACAACATTCATCTTTATGGCCTTTAGGACATCGAGTACTTGAACCTGTACTCTTCAAGGTTTGGAAGAGAAGAGGGGCTATCACTGCTCGAGAGGACCGGTGTCTATCTTGGCCCGGAGCGATACACACTGGATCACATGGCTATTGCAGCAATGCGCGCGCAAATCTACCAAGCATGCAGGCCTTCCCTCGTCGTCTAGAGGGAGTACATATTAACTTAAATTGTGCGTTCTTGTTTATTGTTATTCTATGTTTGCGCACAATTAAAGGTGTTTTTAGTTTCTATTTATATTGTTTGGTTTGATTCAGAGAATTCATGCATGGATCAGGTCTCTCTTGCCGCGAAGTCATTGCATAACATCAAAATGGAGATGACAATGTGCTTGAGCCATTGATCTTGTGTTTCGTTGTCACCTTTGCACTCCAATAGTCCCTTTTTGTTCATTGGAATTCTCTTGTTGTCTAATTTGGGTTTATATTTTGGTTATGTCATAAATATTTTTTTATTTTATTATAAAAATTATCAGTGCCTTGTTCAAAATTTTAGGCTTTTAGCAAGGTTATAAATAGAATTTTGTTAATTAATTGTTTTTTTAATATTTTATTATTTTTATTTTAGCAAATCAAATTATTTTTTGAGTATTTGATCATATTGTTTTAGAATTAAAATATGCTTGATTGGTAAATCAGGGATTGTGGTTATAGAAATGTTAAATAATGATTAAAATTTTATCTTAGCAATTTTTATTAGAAATATTTATTTTAAGACAACTCCTATTATAACTAAATTAATAAAATTTTAATCATGGAATAAAAATAACCTAATGTATAAGTAAAATAAATATAATTTGAAAAAATTTCTCAACGATTAAAGTTGGACGAAAATGGGTTTTAATATCTTCTAATATCAAGTGGTATTTTGATAATAGTTACAAAAATATATATGTGATTTTTTTAAAAAAATGATTTTAAATAAGTAAAAAAAAACACATAATTCAAGTAACTCTTCAAAAAAATAAAGCAAAAAAGAATAATGTTCCAACAATCAAGCCATTGAATCGCCTCGTGATTCGAAAATTTTCTCAGATGAGAAAGTTTCGATCACGATGATCGAGAACCACGTTCCAACCTAACGAATCTAAAGAAAACCCCAGCGCTTCTCTCACCTTCGCCGGCGAGAAAGCACGGCGCGGCGGTGATTATCTCCGGCGATCGATTTCAAGTCTAGGGTTCCATCCTTTCTGGAGATTCTTCTCTCCAATATCTTGATCTCAATCTCCTAATCTTTCCTCCAGGTTGGCCCTTGAAGCTCTATTTGTTATCCATTCTCTTGATTTCTTTGAGCTTGATCGATTTGGTTGTTTCTATGGATTTTTTTTCACCGGATTTTTGTCTCATTATCTGTATTTTTTTTGTTGAAGTAGGTTTGTGAATTCAATCAGCGAGGAGATGAATTGAGAGTTGTGAATTTTGATGTTTGGGATTTATAGTCGGATTCGTGTTTGATATTGGTAGAAGAAGCCAAAATCTTTGTTTGTGAGCGCTAAGATGATATACAGACACTCTTCAGGAAGGAAAGGGTTGCAAATTTCTGCGGAGTTTCTCATAGGGCGATGCAAGAAGTTGGTATCTGGCCATTCTGGGCAGCATGTGCTTCCTGGCCAAAGGAACATCATGTCTGCTTGCAACTCTCTGCAGGGTTCATCCGAATCGGGTGCTCGAACAGTGATTAGCATGGAAGGGAACATTTTGACGAGGATTCAACTTGGTTATGGTTGTAGAAGTCTTGAATCTTGCAAAAGAAATTTTTTGAGCCGAAGAAATCAAGAGCCTTTGGATAATGTAGTTTACAAGTGTTTTGGATATCTTGGTGCCGAGATGAGTTGGAAAAAGAATGCTCTTTTGGTATCTAGGGTGAAGAATTTTCGATCCTGGTGTCGTGCACTTTACTCGTCTGGAACGGCTACTACTGTGAGGATTGATGGGGCTCCAAGTGTTGAACATCTTGAGAATTCTTCAGAGTCCTCTGATCAGTGCGTCCTTCTGTACTTCCTTTTCGTGCTTCTTTTAATTAGTTTGTGCCTTACATCTTGATATGATTGTCAAGGTGTATTAGAGTAGTGCATGCGGTTGCTAGCTTTAGCTCTTATCAATGAGTCAAGATGAATGTTATTTTGTCTTTTGTATTGTATCTAGAAAAAATTGTCTTTGTTGATAAGGTCATTTAATTATATAAAGTAGCCTATACAGAGTATTGATAATTCTTACAGCTTGTACGCTTTTGGTTTAACATTTTTCTGATTATAATCTGACATACAAACCGCTGATGCTTTTGGTTGAAAACATTTTGAGGCGATTCTATACATTTGGGTGATGCTTGATGTTTATGACAATGTTATGGATAAAAATTGGATCTCATTGTCTTGCTACTTCCATCATTGTATGACTTGCTAGGCTCCTTTGTTAAAGCTTTTGGGAACAAAACTGTATTCAATTTTGTGAATTGAGTGTCGTCCAGTCTCTTACATTTTTTTTGAGTGCATTGTGATTTTGAAATTCAAGTGTATGACATGCATTTGAAATTCTAGATGCATGGCATTATTGCCTTCATATAATGTAAGCCTTTTCTGAATAATCTCTGTGGCTATTTTGAACTTTCTTCTTTTGAACCTATTATGTTGTCATTCTCTTTAGAGTTCGGAATTCAACAGTATTAAATGAAGGTAGACTTGTTGAAGCATGATGCCTTTTTGCTTGATTTCCTTAGATTTGTTGTGAGGTCTATGAATTCTGATATTTCTTCTGTCTTATTATTCAAAGTAATGATTGAATGATTAATTTATTTGATTGGAAACAGTTCTCTGTGTATTATTTTGTTGCAGACATTTGATGTATTTCTTTATTTGAGGGCCATCATTTTTTAAATGCATTCTTATTGAAAGCAAACAGCTGTTGGTTTGCAATAGAAAGGTTTTTCTTCAATTTGACAAATTTAATTAGTAGGCTCTTTGAAAGTAGACTTGTTATTGTTCTTGAGCTACTCCAGTGCACAGATTTAGTTAGTTTTTCCGTGTTGCAGGAAGTTGCTGGGTGATAGAACATTGAAGTTGCTCTCTGGATCATGTTACTTACCACACCCAGATAAAGAGGAAACTGGGGGGGAGGATGCACATTTTATATGTGTTGACAAGCACGCTATTGGTGTTGCAGATGGTGTTGGTGGCTGGGCACACCATGGTGTTGATGCAGGGCAGTATGCCAGAGAGCTCATGTCAAATGTAGTAATGGCTATTAAAAAGGAACTCAAAGGTTCTGTCGATCCTGCTAAGGTGTTAGAGATGGCTTACTTGAGTACAAAGGCCAAGGGGTCTTCAACAGCATGCATCATTGCTCTCACAGATCAGGTTTATGATTTTCTTTTTTTTTTCTTTTTTAAATCTCTGTGCTTAAACATTAAGTGGATTGCTTTATGTGATTTTTAATTTTCAATTTCCATTTCTAATTACCATGGCTAGGTTTTGGCATCTCATTTGGAAATATATATATGTATATATATTGTCATACTTTAAGTCAAGCGCATCTGTTTGCTTTATATCTTCTTTGAAAATTTTTAGATATAATTAACGGATGTTCTTGAAGAGAAAAACTGGCTAGTGGTGGCCGGCTTGGAAGTTGAAAATAATCAGCTAATGCTCGCATGTTTGTTCACAAATTTATGTATATTAACTAGTTCCCATGGACTAATATTTTTTTGTTTCTCTTGATTATTGCAGGGCATTCACGCTGTTAACCTAGGCGACAGTGGGTTCATTGTGATAAGAGATGGGTGTACTATTTTCCGGTCACCAGTACAACAACATGATTTTAACTTCACTTATCAACTTGAAAGTGATAATGGAAGCGACCTACCTAGTTCTGCACAGGTTATTTAACATTTATTTTTCAATACCATATCAGTCCTTTTATTTCTCTCATCAGAGTAGATCCTTGCGCTGTTCGCTAGGTAGTTTGCGCACTTATACCTAGTCATTTAGCTAATTAATCTCTAACGATTGATAATCAACTGATTTGTGCTTGCTGGGAAACTGACAAGTGTCTGAATCCGGTCCATTATATGATTTGTAATTGTAGTGAATGATGTTATCTTTCAATAACCAGGTATTTACTTTCCCCGTCTCATCCGGAGATGTTATAGTTGCCGGCACTGATGGGCTGTTTGACAACCTGTACAACAACGAGATCACTGCAGTTATAGTTCACGCCGTCAGGGCGGGCCTTGAACCTCAAGTGACCGCACAGAAGATAGCCGCTCTTGCTCGCCAAAGAGCACAAGATAAGAACAGACAGACACCCTTTTCAACAGCAGCTCAAGATGCTGGATTTCGGTATTATGGAGGAAAACTCGACGACATTACTGTCATCGTATCTTATGTCATTGCGTCTATTTCTTAGGTTCACTTCCTTTTTATCTGGATTCTCTCATTTGGTCTTTGCGCAAGATATTGTTTCTGCCTTCACTTTTTCTCGACCTAATATTATACCTTGTACTTTCCGGTTCACAGATCAACCAGTCGGATTGATTATTTTGGAGACGATCTTCATATATTCGAAGAAAGTTTGTAAACGTAAGTAACTCTTTTTTGGTGATGTGCATAGTTCATCGATTTCGTATACCAGAGAAAAGAACATTATCAAGAACTCTTTAATGTTCATTCTAGTTCAATCATCACGTCCTTTTGCAATTGAAATGGAAATTATTTATATAATTATATAAGTGGTTTTTTGCTTTTATACCCCTGTAAAAGTCATATTTTCTTACTACTTTTGCAAAACATAGTTTATTTGCTTATAATATGAATAATTTTCTCTAATAATTATAACAATGGTTTAGTTTCATAGTGTCATGAAACACATGCGTAGGGGATAACTAGTAAATAAATAACTAAATAAATAAATAAAGCAGTAAAAAGGAATCAGGATGCTTGATCTTTTGATTGAGAATCTACATTGTTCATTTAGTTTGTAATGTTAAGTCACCATCTCATCAATATTCCTCCACTCATATATATATATATATATATATATACATACATACACATATTTCTTAATTTCTTTTTTTTTTTTGTTTGATTATTTAATTCAAGATACCATTTGTAATGATCCTACTTGATTTCTATTTTGACCGGACATCTATTCATATATTAAAGTATATATAATTAACATAGTCAAATCCGTACACAACTTTGCTCGTGTTGATGTTTCATACCTATAAAGCAACTGAGCTCTATAACATTTGTATTTCCCATCTTCTCAGCGGGGCAATGGACAAACAATAATTGATTTTCTTAAATAAGAAAATTAAATAAAAAAAAAAATTTGCAATAAAAGTCTTTCAATATATCTTCCTGGTGAAAGTAAAAAACTCACATGAAATTAAGAAAAAAATTTAAAAATAAAAATAAAAAATTTACAAAATTGAATTTCAATTATATCAATAAAAAAAAATTGTTCATATCATCTCTTTAACTTTGTCACTTGATCAAAAAATTCCTGGATTATTTTACATTCTCAAAAAGTCCTTTTTTTCTGACACTATATGATAGTTTATTTTTCAGTATTTTTTTGTCAAAAATACTCTTTAACGATTTTAAACGGAAACACAAAATAGTAAACAACAAATAAAGATATAAAACATAAACAACAAATATTAAACAAAAACGTTACATTTTAAATGAAAATTTGCGTAGTTACACACAAACACACAATGTTAAATAAAAAATATGATTAATAAACGGAAAGTATATTTTGTAAATGGGGAAAAATTAGAATTTTAAATAAAATAAACTGATGTAGGGATTGAAAAATAAGTAAACTAAAAAAGAGATACTACAAAAAAAATTGAAATGTCGAGGAGGAGGAGGACTAATAATAATTTTTCTATAAAAAAAAATCTGTGGAAAAGAATGAAAATAAATGAAGTAATGAGATTCTCAAGAATTACTGGCCCACTTCTTTATGTAAAAGCAGACATACTTTTTTCTCCAAAGAGACCATCTTTGAAGCCAAATGGACGACTAATCAAATGCATTAATATTAATTAATTCCATTAATAAACTCAAAGAACAACAAAAACATTAAACTTTAAAAAGATTTGCCCGCAACTTTTGGAAAAACAAACTCATAACAATAATTTATTAGAACACTAAAAAAGAAAAAGGGAAACAATTAAAGGAATTAAGACATAGACATGCATATCTCTCTGGTAGACATCAAAGAAACTTTGGTGGCGCACCCACTTGAGTGGGCCCACCTGTTTTCCTACGTGGCAAATTTTGGGCGGCATACGTGGCTCACAAGTGGGTCCCACAAGATAGGAGAGAGAGAAAAAGAAAGGAATATGTTCTAAATGTGGGCCATGAGGGTCCTACATTCAGTATAGTTGAGACTGTTGAGTTGATGAGTGGAACACGTGTGCATGCTTTTGCATGGGAGGGGTCACGTGTGGTGTTAATTGCATTTCAAGATCTCATGCGCACACTCCGTACTAAACATCATCCAATCATATCATCATCCTTCAATCCATTACAACTATTATTATTATTATTATTATTATTATTATTATTATTATTATTTATTGTTGTTGTTGTTAGTGTTGGTGTTATTGTTTAATTTTATGTTTTATATGTAATACGAATTATTATTTATATTTGATAAAAAGAAGTATGCGTGATTTTTTTCCTTAGAATTCTTCATTTTTGAATTTGTAACCATTTGGGGTGGAAATGTTGATGTTCAATAATATTATTATTGACTTTTGAAGTAGGAATTTTTTAAATTAAATAAATTTATTTATTTTGGTATTTTAGTTAATTTAAACTCACATAGTCTTATAATAATTTTGTATGTGTTTAATGCATTAATATAAAGAGCGGACATGAGCCGGTAGAGATTTGAATTTTATATAACAATATTTATAATAATAGGAATATATAACTTTTATTTTTTTTATATATGATGATGTAAGAGGGGATATTTGTTTGTTTAGAATGTGATTTTAATAAAATTAAAACATTTTTACGTACTATGTAAATGATGCCAATAAGTAAAGTTGATATAGTTAAAGATGATTTGACATCAACTAATGGAAGCCGTGATCCACTCTTCTGTGGGCAGAGAATTTTTTTTTACGTTGCCGTTCATTTAAATATTACAAATAAAACCCCTTTATTAACATGCAATTAATATTTGCGTGTGTATATATATATATATATCTTCATTTCGGTTTAATATTTGGATTGAGATTTACTTAAGTGCAATGAAGTGAAAGATTCTTGTAATTTTAGCAAGAGTTTGATCACGGTTTATTTATTTTTTTTTCATGTTCATGATCGTTGATTTCAAGAAATACATGCAAAACAGTTGTTACATTTGTGTTCTATTGTTTATAAAATTAAGATATAATAATACTTTTATATCTTTAACTAATATTAATTATAAATATATATGTGGAATATATTGACAACTTAAGCCTATTTTTTGTTCGTTATTGAAAAATAAATTAGCTTTTGAATTAGAATCCCCATTCAAATGATCCCATTAATTAATACCATTTTCAAAATTAGATACTATGTTACATAATGACTTTCTTCTTCTTCTTCTTCTTATGATGATGATGATGATGATGATGGTGATGTTTTCCACAATACTCATCCATTAAAATATTTTGCATGGAAGCAAAGTTGAAGGAACAAAACCCAACAAACTTAAAAGGCTCATCATGACCCCTAAAACATGAACAAAGTCATTCAAGCATCTACATGCATGTGCATGCATGAACTTGATCATGCATATACATGTCCATGCATGCATGCAAGCAAGTTCAAACAAGAAACCTAAAAACTCTCTTTAGGGTCCCATCTCTGCCAAATTAAAGCTCAAACTCAGATAGATTCGAGATGAGCTTCTCTGCTAAAAAGTGTTCCATTTTTCAAAAAAAACATGAAGCTTTTTTGTGACAATAAGCTCCACCATGCCTCAACATTCCATGAATTATCAAAATAATTAAAAATAACAATAATTATAAAATAAATTAAAAAAAAAAAACATCAATCATGTTCACCTACTTGTTTAGAGTATAAACTATAATGCTCTGTTATATGCTCATCAATGAGGCTAACTTTGCATGCAAATTAAAGCCATGTCTGTATATGCATATAAATATATAAATTAATTACAAATAATACCAATGGCAAAGGCTTCTCAAATACAAAAGAAGGATTTTGAGAGATTCTACAATGTCCCTCTAAAACATCTTGATCTCTCTTTGATTGAAAAGGAGGCTATCATCAACCACTAGAACCATTATTTGGAAGTATAGAGAAGAAGCAACCAACCATGGGAGGATACTTTGGATATGTGGTCTAGCTTTTAGTGCACTTTCATCCATTTTATCTACACCTTGGTGCCTTTTTCCAAGCTTTATTTCTCATAAAATGCTCTTCTTTTTCTTGTTAAATCAAAGTCTTGCACTTTGTTTTTAAATGAATTAATTAATACATGTGACTAGCTATATATCTAGCTAGCTAGAAAAGATATTATATAGAATGGAAGAAACAATATATAATAAACTACATATCTGTTTAATACCTTTTTTTTTTCTAAAACAATACATTAATATCTGACATAATAATGAAACCAACCTTTTCCTCTCCAAGCACAATTCTTCTTTGAAAGTACAAGCTGTAACTTGCAATTTTTTCAAGGGTTACAGTAACAATAACAAGCCGGTAATCTTAGCTATTTTGAGTAAGTTTTATTAATATTTTCCTTCTACGTTGTTTTATCAAAACCCGTTTTATCAAAAATCAAAAGAGTTGACAAACCCAAATCAGATATATTATTCATGTATATCATTAGAAAATAAAATTTTAAGTATAAATGTAATACATTAATTGTTTAATTAGTACATAAATTTGATATGATCATAACTTTTACTGTTTCAACATAGAAGATGCATCAAGTGATCGAACAGTGTTGAAAAGAACACGTGCAATGTTATATGTTCCCCTGATTAGACAACACATAATATTCTTAAAACTACTTTAGTTTAGGTTAGCATGTTACATATTAATTATGTTCTTATATAAGATTAAATTCCAAGTTTAGTATATATGTGAGTGTATATATAAATATATATATAGGGCATAATAATATTAAATATTACAATCTCAATTAGAAGCTTGATATTCAATCTAATTCTTCAAAGTTCAAGTACCTTGAAACTTGTTGGCAAGATTGAGAGATGGCTAGCCATGCATGCATGATCATCTTTATTAATTATAATGCACTTTGGTTGTTTTGTTTAAGATCAAGTTGATCCTTGTCTTTTTCCAAGTTGGGTTTAAGTTAGGTTGAATTATAAATGATCTAGAGGAACTGTTCCTAACCCAAAAATAGAAATATGTTAGGATAGGATCAAGATGTTTTGTATTTTGGTGAATGATGATTTATGGTTTTGATTTATTATGTTGTATTGTCATGCGTATATGGTGAAAATTTTATTATTTTCTATGCTTTCACTATTTCCATTTTTTAGCTCTTGATATTTTTTTTTTTAAATGAGAGAAAAAGAAAAAAAAATACATATTTTAAGAAAATACATACCTTTTCTATTAATCATATGACTTGTGAAAAAGAGCTGAATATTTGGGAAAATATTAATAAAATTATTTTATTAGTAATTTTATACTATAAAAAAGCTAGTTTTGTATTTCTTACGAAAAAAAATAAAATTTATTTTACAAGATGATTCCCAAAGCAAGATATTAAAAATTTTAAATTTAAGAAAAACACTCAAACTTTAAAAATTTTATTTTTTAATATTAAAAACTACAATTTTTTTAATAAAATACATAGAATTTTTTCTTACTTTATTAATTTTTTTTTTCTACAAATGCATTGTATTTAGGGCGAGGAATTAATCATCCACATCCACATCCACATCCACAATTGGTGACACGGGGTTGAGACTGTAAGCCTATATTTATAATTGGAGACCAGTTATTACTATTACATATAGTGAGATTTAAATTCGGTGTTTTTAAAGCCCTGAAACTTCATTAATATAAAATGTATCAAATTATTGAATTTAAATATTATTAATTATTATTTAAAAGAGCCAAACCAAAGAAACAACAAATCATTAATATAAATGTATTAAATTATTCAGGAAAACTAATTTATCCTTGTTTTTACTTTTTATAATGATTCAAAATATATATTTTTAAAAAATAAATATTATATAAGAAATTCGTTTGCCGAATGCGAGAGATCCGAAGTATAATTAAATCAGAATGGCGACCCGTTGGAACGTCGCTGTCAGACTGCTGACGTCACCGTGTCAGGCGTTGTCCCTTTCTTCCCGCCTCTCTTATGAGCCGTTCATTCGGCTCGGCTCGGCTCGGCTCGGCTCGGCTCGGCTTCAGTTGACTGGTTTTTTAGCCAAAAGTGATCATTGATATCAATTGGACACTGATTACCTACAGGGCAAAATGACGATTTTGCCCCTTAAGGAAAAAAGGGGCCCAGTTTGGAAGGGCTATATGTATTATGGAAAGGCTAAAGAGCTTTCGGTGGGTTTTGTTTTGGAAAAGTTTTCTATTTTTATTTATTTATTTTCTTTTTTTTGATTTAAACGCGTGGGGTCTGATGTTGGTGTTTGATTTGGTTTTATTGCTTTCTAATGTGTTTTTTTTAATTTTGTTTTCAAATTTTAGAATTGGTAATAAAAATAAAGATTTGATAATAATACCAAACGATTTAGTTATCAATTTTCTGATTTAGTTTAAAATTAATTATTAACTATTAATATTTTGTTTTGACGAAATATGGACAAGCCACATTTGGGACTTGTATAAACATAGAATTAATCTCGTAATACATCTGTGTCATTATTTTACGTGAGTTTAAATTTAAACCAGTCTTTTTAGTAGGATACGAACACTTAAATAAGATTTTATTCTGTATATGAAGTTTCTATATGTGTTTTGAGCCCATATTTATTTATTAAAATAATATAATAAAATGTGAAATGAACAAACCAAAAAAATTATATTTTTTAATTTTTAAAATAATTTATTATCATTGATTTGATTCGAGTTTTTATTTACTTGAGAAATGGGAGAGTTGGAATGCCAGCTCTGAATTATGGAGATGGTGCCATTGATTTCAATCCAAAATTATTTATTTTTATTTTAAAATCAACAATAAAAGAAAGCTTTATATTTTTAAATTATTTTTTTTTCTTCGTAATTTCAAAGATTTAGTAGTGAGGTTTCCTTAGTCATTTAAATTTCTAAAATAATATTTTTAATGAGTGAATACATGTTCAGATAAGAAGGAATCTAATTTTTATAAAAAGTCCACGAAAAATTAAAGATAATTTCTTTAACAAAGAAGTGGATGGTAGAAATTTGAGTAATTATACAAATAATTTAAAATTTAAATATTTGTATATGTAATAAATGAATAATCTGTTCAAAGAGGTCTATTTTTATAGGATTTTCAGTACCTCACCTATATAAGTTTAAAGTATGTGGTTCTTTGGAAGGGGTTCAAAAACCAATATATATATATATATATATATATATATATGTAAATTTTAAAAATTATTTTTTTTGACTTTAAAATTTACTATATATATCATATTATAATTACAACCAACATCATTGTAACACGAGTAGTGTGATTAAGTCTAAGAGGAAGGTGTGGAGTATAAATTACAACCGGTCAAAACTTTTGATCATTTATAGCGATTAAACAAGAGTAAAATACATGGCTAATGAATATAGTTTATTTATTTGTTTATTTACTCTTCAAATTTTTTGGGATGAATATTTTAAAAATTGATAAATGAGTCAAATATTATCCATAGTTATATATATTTATTCCATGTGTTTGTCTCCTTGTTGCTTATCAAATCTTCAATACTAATAAATAATTACTATTATTGCTCATATTTGTTTATATCTTCAACCATTTCAATAATAAATTAACATGAAGCTTTTATTATAATGAAATGGACTTCTATATATACATAAATATCACATTTTTTTATTACACTATTTGACGTTGGACAACTATAAAAAATATTCATAGCAAGCATTTTACATAACATTATAATTAAAAAAATTCAATGCCTCTAGACCTTAAAGAAACTATGTAACCGTGAACTTGATCAATAGCAATAATATAATATATGTAAATTTCCTGTTACATCAGGCGTTACACTTTAGAACAACGAATTTTTTTTGTTTTAGAAAAATAGATATTTGCATGAGAAAAGCCTTAATCCAAAGGATTGCATCCCTTTCCTATGTTGGTGAATTTTTAAAGCAAAGACATTGACAGAAGACTATGCATGAAGATTAAACAAGTTCCCACAAACTCTTAAGTACTCATTATGCAAAATGACACTGATTTTTTGAAGGAGATGAGAATGAAATATGTAATTTAATTAATTAAGTCAGCTTCAATAGCATTCAACTGCCAGCTTTTTCTTAGTTGGTCTCTATCTGATTGTTAAGTATTTTAATAATAATAATAATAATAATAATAATAATAATAATAATAAGAGAAACCATCAACTTAGCACAGTATCAATTAGGATGCTACAGTGAGACTTAATTATAGGTTAGTTGAATTGATTAGTTTTGATTTTGTTTAAAAATATTTGTTGTAGATCTAGTAGAAATAGGGTTGGACTGTTCTGAACCATTGGATCAAAATCCAATGGTTGATATCAACTTTTGTAGATTTCAAATCTACCAACGTTGGTAGATGATTCAATCTATAATAATAATAATAATAATAATAATAATAATAATAATAATAATAATCTTCCATTACTGTTTTATTACTTGGATTTATTAGAAGATAATATTTTAAAGAACAGGAAAACAACATAACTAAACCTTTGAATTGCTAAATTATATTTGCATGTTATATGACATGCCATGAAAGAGAATTTTTGTTAATATACATGTACTTATATCACTATAAATCTTGGTAATTGTTTTTATATTCTTGTCAATGATATTTATTTTTAATATTTTAGTCATTTCTCTTGTGAGGAAATTAAGAAAGACATTGAGGAGAGGAGGGAGAGAGGAAACAAGATAAATTAAGATATGAGAATAAAATTATTTTAAATTAAATTAATATTTATTTTATAAAATAAGAAGAACAAAAACTTTAGTTATTATATTAAATATAAAGAATACAAACTATATTAATCTCATATCCGGTAAGATGGTCAACCTATAATTATGTATTTGTTATACATGTTCAAATAAATAGTATTATACATTATATATTCTTGTAAAAATATACCACTTAATAATACTAATAAATTTTTTTTTCTAGTAGTGACTAATTATAATTTTTCATTGAAAATTATAAAAAATCAGAAATAAACTAACAACCAGTCTTCTGTATAGAAAATTTATGTTATTATTGAGAAGGTAGGTTCAAATCCCAACTTTCATAAGATGAATGTACAAATGAGTTGAGGTATTAATTTTTTGTATGTGCACATTTTTAATCTGGTTTGTCCGTAATTATAATACACACACTGATGAAGTACACATTATCGATAAAAAAAACCAGGAAAAAATTATTTTTAATTTATTTTAATATAATTATATTATAAGTATGTCAATTTCATACAAAAGATTTTTATTTTTTTTTAAACAAAATAATTTTCATAGCAAGAAAGCCAAGCCAACAAAAGCTTAGCAAGAGCCGCAAAGGAAGTCGAGTTCCCTTCTGCCCACCTCCACTTCCAAAAGCAATGGCTTCCCCTTGAAGTGTGAAGCCCCACTTCCAGATAAAGTATTCCTTTTGACTCTTGTTCCCCATGCCAACAATACATCATCCTCCCCCTTCTCCATTCCCTCTCTCTTCCTTATAACTCCTCTCCTTCTCTTCTCTTCATCTCCCCCCCCTTCCTTTCCACTTCCTCACTTCCCCCCCTCATGAAGTCCACTTCCGACTCCCCTTCTCCAATTTCATCCTTGGAACTCGACTTCCCCAGTCTGAAACCCCCCACTTCCCTCTCTCTCCCTCCTACTCCTTTCTTTTACGAACCCACTTCCGTTCTCGACCCCAACCTCACTTCCCACGATTCCCATCTCACTTCCTCTTGGGACTTCCCGGAACCCGATTGGTCTTTCCTTTTACCAGACCCTCAAAATCCCGATTATACCCTTCCTCCTCCTCCTCCTCTCTTCGATCTCTCCCATCTCGATCTCCTTCTCTCCGCCGCCTCCGCCATTGATTCCGGCGATCTCCCTTCCGCTCACTCGATATTAGCACGGCTCAATCATCTCTTCCCTTCCATCTCCGGCCCTCCTCTCCACCGCTCCTCCCTCCTTTTCAAAGACTCTCTTTCCTCCCTCCTCTCCTCCCCTTCTCCCCCTCTCCCCTTCCCCCATCGATCTCGTCCGCCGCATCTCCGCTCACAAATCCCTCTCCGACCTCTCCCCCATCCCCCAGTTCACCAGCTTCACCGCCAACCAAACCCTCCTCGAATCCCTAGTCTCCACTTCCTCTTCAATCCATCTCATCGACTTCGATCTCTCTCTCGGCGGCCAATGGTCCTCTTTCGCCCAGGAAATCGCCGCCCGATCTCGCTCCTCCCGCTCCCCTCCTCCTTCTCTCCGCCTCACCGCCATCCTCTCCGACGACTCCCCGGACTCCTCCCTCGCCGCCGACAACCTCCGTGACTTCGCCCGCTCTCTTGGTCTCCGCTTCTCCATCGATCTCGTCCGCGTCGCCTCTCTCGGTACCTTCGCTCTCTCCAGCGTCCGTCTCTCCACCGCCGACTCCACCGGCGTCGTCCTCTCCCCGGCCATCTTCCGCGCCATCGGCCCCGATCCCGCCTCCTCCGCCGACCTCCTCCGCTTCATCCGCCGCACCTCCCCACGCTCCGTCGTCTTCGTCGACACCGAGCCCTGCTCCTCCTCCCCCTCCTCGCCGCCGAGTTTCAAGCGCGCGATGGCGAGTGGGATCGAGTTCTACTCATCTGTTCTTGACTCGCTTGACTCGGCTGCACTCGCCACTGGACTCGGCGACGACCATGTACGCCGCATCGAACGGTTCCTGATCCGTCCACGTGTCACCTCATGGGTCCAGGCTTGCGGGGCCCACCCAACGCCGTGGCGGGAAACGCTCGCGTCCGCCGGGTTTTCTCCCGCGCCGTTCAGTGAGTTCACCGAGTCGCAAGCCGAGTGGCTCCTAAGGCGGGCCCCAGTTGATGGCTTCCACGTGGCGAGGAGAGATGGGGCAATGGTGCTGAGCTGGAAGGGTAGGGACCTAGCTTCCACGTCAGCTTGGAGGTGCTGATGACGTGTCCCTACATGCCGCCCTGATTTGTCGGTTTATGGATCGTTTAGTCCCTTTGTCGTATTTTTCCTTTTTTTTTTTATAAAAAAAGAAAAGAAAAAAAATAGTTTTTAGTTTTTTTTTTAAAATAATATTTTGATGTTGTATTTAGAGAGGCAGAGAGAGAGAGAGAGCGCCAAATAAGTCACTCTCTCTATGACTTGCAATGTAACTTGTCTTTTTCCCTCTTTTTTTTTATATAAAAAATTAAACTAATTAAAAAAATAGTTTGGTTAATTGTCACGTTAATCTTGTCCTTAATATGTTCCTTTTTTAATTAAAAAAATTATTTCTTATGATCAAACTAGTGATTAATTACCATGTTTGATCATAATATAGTTGAAAGAAACCTAATTAATTATGATAAAAAAAAGAGTTTAATGTGAAAGATTACAAATAATGCCGGCCTTGTAATACAATATTATGTCATGCATTGAAAATAAGATATTCAAAGATTCATTAATGTTGACCATCCAATGCACAAGCATGAATTTTCATGTTCTTTAGTTGGGATTTGAGCTCCTAAATTGGTGCATATAATTGGAGCTTCTTGTTCATGGTGTCCGGCCAATGAGTTGGGTCAAAGGATCTAGAGATTCAAGACTAGCAAATTTGGTACCAATGTTGCAGTAACTAGAAGGAAAAAAAAAATAGCGCTGATTCAAAAAATTAAAAACTTAAACTAAATTTTAAAAGTTGTCTTTAAATAAATTAAAATATATATTCAAAGCAGTTGCAAGACGCTAGTGATTGACGAAGGATAAAATAATTAATTTTTACAAATTTTTTTTCTAAAAATATAATGTTTATATTATATAAACTAATTTATAATAAATGAAGGAGCCAAATAATATATTTTTGAAAAAAAAATTATACTATATAAATCAATTTGTAAAATATTATTATTAAATAATATAATTTTGTTTTTTCTCCGACCAAAAATTATTTAGACTATAAGTATTAGTATGTAAAAAAATCATATTTCTAGAAAAATAAAAATAAAAATCCGAGAGAGAGAGGAGTGCTCACAACTACTCCCTTCCTCATATATATATATATATATATAATTGGCTGGGCCAAGAGGGTGTTTGTCTGATTGAGCACCCCCTTGGCCCCTCCTCCTTATGCGCCTACTCGAATATCTTATAAGCTCCTTCCTAATTTAATCATTTACTTGTTTCATTTCATTGTAAATATTTAAAGACTAGGGTAATTGTTACATAAAAAATTAAAAAAAATTATTATTCTAGCCGTTTCACTAAAAGCAAATAAAATAGTTAAAATTAAAAATTTTATGAACATTTAGCTTACTTTTTTTATTTTGTTATTTTTCTGTATCCATTAAAATTGTGCATTTAATGTGATAGTAGTAAAAAATAATATATGCAAACAGATTAATAAGGTTAAATTTAAAAAAATTAATTTTAAATTAAGAATGCAAATTGATAATTTAGAACAAACAAAGCTTCTAAAAAAAGATGCTTGTAATAGGACAAAGAAAGTATATATAATAAATATAAAAATAACATGTACAAAGACTAGAATGTCAGAAATTTAACAAACATCCATGCAATAATATTTGGAAGCAAGAATACATTCATCTAATCATAATAATTTAAGGTGTTCACAACCCTAATGTTAGTTTGTATACAATCTCTTTATTAAAAAATTTAACTTTGTTTTAAATTGTAAATAAATATCACCATACCTATTAGAATTAACATGGATTCAAATGATAATGTTATGGATGGTTAGTTAATTTAAGTTTATTTAATTTTATAGTATTATAAAGGTGATTTAAATCTAACATAGGATGCAGTGGAATATTATTGTGGGACCGAAAAATTATAAAATAATTTTTTTTTATAATATAAATTAGATTTTGTAATTAGTTAAAATCCAAATATTTTTCTTAAAAGAGGGACAAACTTTAATTACTGCATATTAATAAACTCTTATTTATTTTGCTTTGAGTGACCAAATGCTGAATTTGGGTTAAAAACTCGGTTTTCCAGAGTAGAATTCAAGGCTTTATTTATTTATTTATTTTTAATTTTTTTTATACCAACATTAGTTTTTTATATAATATTAAACAATTTTTATTATACATACCAAATTCTATGTGCATTACATAGCTGATGTAGGTCATGTAGCTGCATGGGAAGTAAATAATATACGTATATTTATATACAGTGGTCTGAAAATTTGCAAATAATAAATAGAAATAATTAAAAAAAAAGCACACCTTGAACGATAGAAGAAATTGGTACAAAGATAAAAGTAATCAAAATTAAATCTATCCGAATTATTTTAAGATTTAAAAAAAATAACTAAATGATAATTTTTTATATAAAAAAATTGTAATTATAAGTTTTTTTTTTTTGGACAAATATGGACAAATCATGTATCAGCGACATACACAAACTTTTAATATACAATGGCCTCACTCAGGCAAGAAGGAATTGACCGTTGGTCTTAACTGGTGTGTAAGAACCCAGTACTAATAAATTAAAGCGTGGTTGGTATAAGAATAAGGTTCTGCACATGGCATCAATACACACACATACATATATAGAGGATTCATCATCTATGGATGCCTCTAAATTTGAAATCCAAGGACGTCACTATCTAACGGATACGTTCCATTCATAAACAATTTCAAGCATTGCCAAACAGTGTTATATCAGTATTTTTGCACAGTATTTGTATGAATACACACACATGGCATCAATACACACACATACATATATAGAGGATTCATCATCTATGGATGCCTCTAAATTTGAAATCCAAGGACGTCACTATCTAACGGATACGTTCCATTCATAAACAATTTCAAGCATTGCCAAACAGTGTTATATCAGTATTTTTGCACAATATTTGTATGAATAACTGTCAATAAACATCTCTAGTGAGAGTTATCTGTGTACCCATATATATATATATAGAGGCTGCATATCCTAAATACGTTTTTAGAAATCTATGAATGTTGATATATGATTGAAATCTAACAGTTTGCAAACTTTCGTGAATAATATCATTGTGTTTATAAATAGTGCACAATGAAAAAAATAAGATGCACAGTATTTTGATCTGAACTGTCATATCGTAGTTGTAACAATAACAGAATGCATCTGAATCACCAAACTTTATTTCTACTAGACCTATATGAACCTAAACTAAAAAAAAGCACAGCACAATCTACATGTTATTTTTTGTTTCTCTCTACAACATGACACTGTTTCCACACACTATTTTTTCTCATATATATATATATATATATATAAGAACAGTTCATCTATAGACGTCTATAGAGGATGTTTTGCGGATATATATAATATAACAAAATTTCATAAAAATTAATTATTTTTAATTATCCCACTTGCGGAGTTACTTTCTTTTAAATAATCAGGCATCCAAAGTCTCTGAACTTGACTTCCATTACTTCCTTTATTTTTCCCGGAAATTGACTTCCAGTTCCACCATGTATCATTAGCGGAGGAAAAGATCGAGAGATCGATCGAGCGAGCTGGAGGTCGCCGGGATGATCTCCGGCAGGAAAGACGGCCCTCTGATGAAGAGTACCTCGCCGCCGCTCTCCCGGGCCTCCCGGATCGCCATAGCCGTCGCTGTCGGCTCCCTCCTCGGTTGTATCTGCGCTTTCCTTTACCCTGATGGCCTCTTCCATGAAGCCACCTCGAGAATCAAATCCAGTCAGGTGATCTTTCTTTTGTTCAATTCTTAGGGTTTATGTTCGTTTTTCAGTTAGATTCCCTGATTTTGCTGGATTTGATTGATGTGATATTGAACTCATTTTGGGCGATCTTGATGCTTGATTGAGTGGGAATTTAGATAAACCTTTTTATTTTATTTTATTGGAAATTAGAGCTCATTGTTCATGAATGATTTTCATATTGGAGAAGATTTAACAATTTGTTTGCAATCAGTATTGAAAGATGATATTTTTTTTTTTTTAAATGCTTTCAGTGTTGTTGAAGAAGATTAAGCAATTTGTTAAGGAATGTTTGAATTCAGTATTTAAGATGTGATTTGTTTGTTTGTTTGTTGATATTTTATAGGACAGTTGTTAGTATTTGGAGAGGAGAAGAGTAGCTTGAACATGTTTAATCTATTATGCCTAATTTGATGCTTGCCAACAATATAGCAGAGCACTTCTGTTTGAATTTGACATTGAATGATTTGGAATTCTTATGCTTGCCAATGTCAAGATGAGTTTTTTATGCTTCTCAATAATATATCAGTTCTTGTGCTATTATATGAGGAGAAGTTAAAGTGGTGGTAATCAATTATCTCTGATATTCAATGCTTGCCAATAATCTGACAGAGCATTTATGTTTAAATTCAACATTGAAAGATGAGATTTTTTTATGCTTGCCAATATTATGTTAGAGCTTTTGTTAGTATTGAAGGGAAGTACTTGTTACTTGTTAGTAATTTGAAGAGAAGAGCTTGAAAATTCATAATTTATTATCTCTACTTTTGGAAACATAACCTTCAGACCACTCAATGCATGTGAATTTATAGATGATAAACATCTGTTTGGATGCTTTTAGTGGTATTCCTAATTCTAAAGATGATGAGATGATGACTTTCTTTTTCTTTATTTATGTGAAATTATGAATTGACCTTTTCTTTCATTAATTTCTGATTTTATTGTTCTGAGCTTTAGGCTAGTTCAGTTTCATGCAACTCTGCCGAAAAGGTCAACATGTTGAAGTCGGAGTTGGTATCATTGTCAGAGAAGCTTGCAGAACTGAAGAAGGAGATTAGGGATCTAAACAAGAAGCTTCAATTGGCTGAAAAAGAGAAAGATCAGGCTCAAGAACAGTTTCTATCTTTAGGGGTACAACGCAAAGCATTTCCTTTCGGAAAAGAAAAAGGTTTAAGAACAAATCCCTCTATACTTCCCGATGAATCCATTAACCCAAGGTTGGCGAAGATTTTAGAGAAAGTAGCTGTCCAAAATGAACTCATAGTAGCTCTAGCTAATTCTAATGTGAAAGAGATGCTTGAGGTCTGGTTTGATAACATCAAAAGAGTGGGTATACCGAATTATCTTGTTATTGCTCTGGACGAGGATATAGAAAAATTTTGCATGTCAAAAGAGGTCCCTGTTTACCGACGAAATCCAGATGAAGGCATTGACTCCATTGGAAGGTTTGGAGGGAACCATGCTGTCTCTGCATTGAAGTTCCGTATTTTGAGAGAGTTTTTGCAGCTGGGTTATAGCGTTCTTCTCTCGGACGTTGATATAATTTATTTGCAAAACCCATTTGGTTATCTTTACCGTGATTCAGATGTGGAGTCAATGAGTGATGGCCATAATAACATGACAGCTTATGGATTTAACGATGTCTCTGATGAGCCTTCCATGGGTTGGGCAAGATATGCTCACACAATGAGGATTTGGGTTTACAACTCTGGATTTTTCTTCATAAGACCAACAACTCCATCGATCGAGCTTTTGGATCGTGTTGCAGCAAGACTAGCTCGGGACCCAGTTGCATGGGATCAAGCAGTTTTCAATGAGGAGTTGGCTTTTCCGTCTCATCCTGGATACATCGGGCTTCATGCTTCGAGGAGGACAATGGATATTTACCTCTTTATGAACAGCAAGGTTCTCTTCAAGACTGTTCGAAAAGATTCGAGTCTCAGTAAGTTGAAACCGGTGATCGTTCATGTAAACTACCATCCGGATAAGCTCCCGAGAATGAAAGCTGTGGTTGAATATTATGTCAATGGAAAGCAAAATGCTCTTGAATCTTTCCCAGATGGATCAGAATGGTAGATTTGGAACTCACAGAGAAGAACGATAAGTGTATTTTTTCCGAAATTTTTTTTCATGTATTCTATTGAACATGCTCTTACTGTTGATGTCTGAATTTGATCTATTTCTGTTTGTCTGTCCATGGCAATGTGATTTAATATTGAGTAAAAGTTTGTTTTGCTTCAAGCTCATTTTTGTCTCAGAATGTTTTATATTGTTATGAAATTTAGTGGTGGTACTATTGTGAATATCAATTGAAACCTTTAGCCTTTGTGTGATCTGTGTATTAAATTGGTATTAAGGTGGGGTTAATGCCTGTTTTAGTTATTAAACTAATTTAGTGAAAATTATGGTTTTATCCTCATATTAAATACCCACTAGCACGTTAGTTTATGTTTCGTTGCAAATGAATTATCTCCATTATATATATTTTGGTGTGTATTTTATATGTGTGTATATGTCTTCTTCCAACCAAACAACTCATGTAAGAATTATTCTTATTTTTAAAATTTTAATTTTTAAATATATACAGTTACTAAAAATTTATTAAATTTAATAAATATTTATTATTATTTAGAAAAATAAATTTTAATTTAAAATATTTATTTTTTACTAATATTAATTAAATCAAATTTTGGTCAACTCATGTAAGACTTTTCCCTCTAACCCAAAATTTTTAAGAATTTTTTTTTTTTAACCCACACCCTTATCCCTTCAACTCAAAACTGGTAAAGAAGAACCACATTTAATTATTTAGTTAAAGTTCATAAATCAAACAACTATAAAATCTTAATATGGAGGCAGTTTGCAAATCTGTACCAAAACTTAATTTAATTTTTTTTAAAAACTCCCAATAAGTAACTTACTAGCATGTTTTCTTGTCCTTCTTATAACACTTTTAATAAATAATTTTTATGGTTTTATTGCATATGTTTTTTTTTTAATCTTTAGCTTTTAAATTAATATATATTCATATAAATTACTAAATAGTTAGAAATTATTAGAAAAGCTGCACCAATATCATCGTTGTTCAAGAGCTCTCGGATCACCGTCACCGTCACCGGGTGTTCTACTCCTATACTTTTTGACATACCTCTATTTGGATGGTCCCTTTCTCTTGTATTCCTCCTCTTCTCTCCATGAGGTATTTTTTCCCTATTCCAAGGAGTAAATACATAATTTTAGTTATTTTAAAGCATACAAACAATTTCATGTTTTTCAAGGGTATGTATGCAATTTTCCAATATCTAAAATGTTAATTTTATTACAACACTAGATAGTTACTATATTTGCATTTTTTTTTTTTATTTTGAAGAAAAGTTTGAAACTTTATTATCTCTAAATATGAATGAATTCAAGAAGAACATCAAGATTTTATATATACTTCCATTCTATCAAATGATAATAATTATTTGATTTATTTCTGATTTTACTGTTATAATGTTCAAGCTTGCTCAGTTTCATGTGATTCCTCTGATACATTATTATTATTATTATTATTATTATTATTATTATTATTATTATTATTATTAAATAACCTCTTATACAATTAAAAAGTTGAAATCAGAGTTAGCATCAATGTCCGACAAGAATGCAAGACTAGAGAAACATGTTAAACATCTAAATTCAGTTAATCAGCGAAAAGCCGGACCTTTTGGATCAGTAAAAGGATCAATAACAAATCCATCAGTAATTTCTGATGAATCAATCAATCCAAAATTAGCAAACATTCTGAAAAATGTGTCTATTCTATTAACAATGAGCTTATAGTATCACTTGCTAATTCTCATGTCAAAGACTTGTTACAGATTTGGATTGAAAGTATAAAAAGAGTTGGCATACTAAATTACTTGGTTATAGCTTTGGATGATGATATCGAAAACTTTTACAAGTCTAAACATGTTCCGGTTTATCGAAGAAACCCGAATTCAAGCATAGATACTATTCGAAAGATGAGGGATACCATCGCCGTTTCTGGATTAAAATTAACTGTTTTGAGAGAGTTCTTACAACTTGTTATAGTGTTCTGCTCTCCGATGTCGATGTCGATATTGTCTACTTACAAAATCCATTTGATCATCTTTACTGTGATTCGGACATCGAATCGATGAGTGATGGGTTTAGTAACAAGACAAGCTATGGTTTTATAAAATGTGTTTGATGATCCTTCCATGGGATGGTTTAGAAGTGTACATACAGTGAGAATTTGGGTGTATAACTCCCGGTTTTTCTACATAAGACCGACATTTTCTTCGATAGAACTATTGGATCACGTATCGAAAATTATGTTCGATTATCCGAAAGCATGGGATCAACAAATAATCAATGAGTTTTTGTTCTATCCTTCACTTGTTGGATATGTTGGAGTTCATGCTTCAAAAAAGGACCATGGATTTTTATAAGTTTATGAACAATTATGTTCTTTTTAAGTTTGTGAGAAAAGATGTAAAACTTAGGTAGTTGAAGCCAATGATTGTTCATGTTAATTATCATCCTGATAAGCTTGCTAGAATGAAAGCAGTGGTTGATTTCTATGTTAATGGGAAGAAGAATGCACTTGATCCTTTCACTGATGGCACACCAAGGTGAAGTGTTCTCTGATTTTTCCTTTTTTCTTTTTTTAATTGTTAGTTTATGGTGACATTTTGGATTTGCAAGTGATTTTGATTAATGTGGAGAAAAGTTTACATTTGTTTTGTTTGTTCTTGAGACTTTTTGAAGATCGAAATCTTTTTATATATATGTGTGTGTGTGTGTGTGTGTGTGTGTGATTTAGTGTGTATATATATCTAGTTAGTCATTTTATTCAATTTTTTAAAATTTATGGCAGGGAAAAAAAAAGAAATTGTATTTATCAAAATAGATTTAATTTTTTTTTTTATCCACCCTATTGAAATACATTATATAGGTTAACGATTGAATGACCCAAAAATATATATAACACGAAAGTGTTAAAAGAGAGAGCTGTGGTTCAAATTCTTCTCTCGGTCATACTATACACTCGGGTCCAATAGTATTCATCAGTACTGTTCATGACTTAGGTGTGAGTCTTATGTGGGAGCAATTTCACCCCATCTAAGATTATTCAGGGTGAGAAATTTTTTTTAAGAGGTCAGTAAACCGTTTAGTGTACTTTTATACCAATTTATTTTTTTGGCAATCTTTTAATTAAGAGGCGTTTCGCTTATTTGAAAAAAAAAAAAATACATTATATAGTATATCAATTAACTAAAGCAACAAATAATTGAGAAGGATTTGACGTGAACTTATTTTATTTATATACACACACTATTAAGAAAAATGAATATGTTTATCTATTTTATTTTTGTAATATAACAAATAATGGAAGTGATGGTCTCTAATATAACTATTTTATTTTTGTAATAGTCCTGTAATAATTTATAGAAAAATGAATTATAAATTTTATTTTAACATAAGTTTTTATAGAATTCTCAATCATTAGTTATTAAAATAACGGTATTCATTAACCTTTAATTAACAATGCATTTAAATCATAAGGATTATAATCAAAATTCCATCAACGGGTTATATATATATCGCCAGAATCATTTAATTGCAATTTATTCAAATTTTAATTTATGGAGCCGTTGGAGAACTATAATTGAGATTAAATAGCCGTTAATTGAGATTAAGTAGCCGTTGGGGAGAGCCGTTGGGATTATAGAAATTATAAGAGCTCTTTAGAGAAGAGGGTTTGGAGAAGCTGAGGGAGCTCTTTGGAGAAGAGGGATTGGAGGAGGAGCTGATGAGGATCTCTCGGTAGAAGAGAGATCAAAAGAGGAACGAGAGGTTTTTGGCCTGAACCTGGCTAGAAAAAGAAGGTAAATTTCATATTTAAATGATGGGTTTTTAGCTAATTGAATGTTCAATATCAAGTGAGATTTTGATGAATTATAGAATTTTGATCCTTTAGTTTGAGGAATTCCATTATTTGGTATCCTAAGATTTACCTGTTTAGCATCAAAGAATTTGATGCTCAATATTCATTTTGTTTTTGTTATTTTATTGTTGTACTTAATTGCTTGCAGAACTGCCATTTTAATTTTGGAGGTTATTGTTATGCTTTGGTAGTTTATAATTCATTTTTATTGATGTTTACTACGGAAAGCTATGTGATTCCTCAAGAACTTTTTGTTTTCAGAAGCACCTGATTTAATGAGTACCATTGAGAGAAAGTTCAGTGATGTCTTAGATTAATATTTCAAGAAGAAATTAGAAGCAATGAGAAGATATGACTGCAAAATTTGAACTCATTCTTCTTTTTGCCTCATGAAATATTCATGCTCGCTCATCAAACAATGTAAAGAAGCTTTATTTTTGCTTTTTATTCAACTACTTTGCTGGTATTTTCATACTGAATGTTCCACTTCCAATAGATTACTATCTCTGTTATAAATCAACTCATTGTGTACACTATTTGAGGTTTTTAGCTGCCTGCTTTTCTGATGTGTTCTTCTGTAAACATTAGAAACTTAACCCAGGGATTAGGATCAATGACTTTGAATATAACTTGGAATTGTTAGAGTATTCACCCTTAATGGAGACAAGCCAATTCTGAATTACTGACTGCATTAGTCTTTTTGAAGCCTTTATTGATCTATACAGTTTATAACATGAAATACATCACATCTTATGATAGCAATAATCTAAATATTAAAATTAACTTTTGTCATTTACCTTAAAGGCTTGTTTAGAGTTTTAGGGTAACTTATCATCAGTTATATTCCCCAGCATGTGTAGACTAACCTTTTTTTTTTCTTATGATAACATCTTTTTGGCATACTCTTAACTCAAGCGAATGTATTTTAGAATCAAATAATTGTAAACACTTAGTCTGCTCTTTTCACTTCTTAGCTGTGCTTGAATGTTCGCAATACCTAAATTCCTGTCATGTTGAGCAGAAGAAAGTGAAAAATTGACTATGATGATGCACCTTTGGATCTGAACATAGTGCAATCAGGATTGGTACAAAGGGACAAGTGCAACCAAATGATTTTACTTCTCCTACTATAAATATAGACTATGTTACATTTGTAGGGATTTCACTTGGAAACTTCATTCCCTCAAGAAGGTATTCTCATATTATGCTTTTGTTCCTCATTCCCATTTCTCTTGACATATTATTGTTGTTATCTTCTTGCATTCATAGGAAACAAACCTCTTCATAACCCTGTCTATATATTTAATTACTCATTGCAGAGCTAGCTTCCCAGCTGGGTATACATATGGCTTGTGTTAGAAATCCCTTTTGTTTTCTATTTTAACAAAACATTTAATTATTTTTCATTATTATATTCCATGTGCTCATCCTTTTGAATGAACAAACAAGAGCTGCTTCTCTTGTCATGAAATTGAAATTGCTAACCTCTTTCAGTTAATCTGCATCACTTCTGTTTTTCATATGGCTTGATAAGTATTTAACAGATGCATAATATATATGACACTTATATATGCTCTAGACACTGCTGATAACTGTAATTTTTCCTCCTGCAATGGTTGTTATCTTGATGATCCCATAGCTTACTCAATGTATTTTTTTTCGATAAATCTTGAATGCTTACTCAATATATATGGCACATATATGCTCTAGACACTGCTGATTACTATAATTTTCCCTCTATGCTTAGAGCATTATTATGTTAGAGACCTATTTGATGATCAATTTTTACTTCTGCAACATCAAATGAAGAGCAATTTTTCTTAAAAACTTCTTTGTCTAATTTATTGATGAAATATTGATGTTTGCTGTATGAAATTTATCTGATTTATCCCATTGAGGCAGGATATGATTAGAATTGATACACTGCTTGTGTGTTTGGTTTTCAGATTTGTGATTTGTCTCTCTCCTAGCTCATTTATTGTATTAAGATTAAGATAAGTTGTTTTAAGTTCAGACTTTTCACCAATTGCTTGCACAATTTTTCCTCCTGCTGAGTTTAAAAGGGACATTTTCTTAATTATTGTAGTTTTATTAGTGGATCATTTTCGTATTATTTTGTGAACTATGTCTTTATATAGGAGTTCAATCAGGTGCTTCAGCCAGAGAAGTTCCATTGGTAAAAGCTGGATCATTTGAGGTATATGTTTTATTTGTTGCAAAATTTATGTTGTTTCTTTATGAATCAGTCTAATTTCAAAGATGACAAAAACAAAAACAAAAACAAAAAGTTTCTTAAGAAAAGTTGCTCTCAACATATTTAAAATTAAAAAATGATAAACAAGTTCGTAAGAACATGACAAAGTTTTACATATTGTAATAAAGGTATCCTAACTGTACCAAAATTTTTTTTTTATAAAATTTGTCCTCATTATTTGTTTTTTGTTTGATTACCTCTCGTTGGCTTCACCAAAATCCGTGCAAAATCCACATCTCTAGGAGAGTAGCCTTCTTTGAAGTTAATAAAGCTACAGTTGCGTACACATACCGTACATCTCAACTTCAACCTTTGTTAGTTTTCCCACGACTACCAGTCTACCACTCCTTTCCTTCAAAAGTTTTCTATAAATTTTAGAAGTAGGTCTGCCATGAGTGAAGACCTACTTCTAAAATTTTAGAAGTAGGTCTTCACTCAACTGTGTGCCCCCTCTCCCATCAAGATGAGGCTCTTCCTTCAACTTAGAAGGCTAAAATATCATTTAATAGCTGGAACCTTCGCATATGCCTTCGCATATGCCTTGTATACATAGTGAAGAATCCAGTCCAAAAAAACCACTTCACATCTAATTCACTTCCCATCGATCATGCTCAACAATCCAGTCCAAAAAACCCTTCACATTTTATGCACTTTCCATCAAGGTGAGACTTTGTATCACTGACTCTTGTATCAAGGTGTCCAACCCTTGTTTGAAGCTTTGGAACATGTGTATAACTCAAAAATGAGTTTTCCCGAGAGAAGCTGAACGAAGAGATAGTAGATACAAGAGATCAAAGTTTCGGAAAAAATCTTGAGGCGGCATATTGGCCCGCATGATGGGTGAATACTGTAGTAGAAGTATTGTAGAAGCTTGTTTGTTTGTAGCTTAAGGGAGAAGAGGAAGAATACTGTAGCTACTTTTCATACCACTTGAAAACTCTAGGTTCTTGTGATTCTCTTTCTAGTGAAGAGTTTTCCCACAAGGATTCTTCATCCTGAAAATGCAGATTGGTGTTTGAATGAAATTATCCGCTCAAACAACAGAGTTGACTGCCATGAATTTGTCCGCTGTGTGATTGAGAACCTGGGCTCCCCAACACAATTCACCTCCAAATCTATAAAAGACCTGCTTGATTTTAAACTGCTCATGACGTTGCTTAAAACAAGGCGATTATTGTTTCCCTTGGAATTTCAGAAATGGCTATGTTAAGGGTAGCCTCAACTTGATCTTGGACCCATTATGACTCGTGATCTACTTTGATGGCAAAGAGAAACTCTTTGTTACGAAGAGTTATCTGCTCAAACAACTGAGTTGACTGCCAGGAATTGTCCGCTGTGTGATTGAGAACCTGGGCTCCCCAACACAATTCACCTCCAAATCTATAAAAGATCTACTTGATTTTAAACTCCTCATGACGTTGCTTAAAACAAGGCGATTATTGTTTCCCTTAGAATTTCAGAAATGGCTCAATTAAGGGCAGCCTCAACTTGATCTTGGACCCATTATGACTCGTGATCTACTTTGATGCAAAAAAAAAAAAAACTCTTTGTTACGAAGAAACTCTAGTTCACCTCAAACAACAGAGTTACCCCAATTATTAGGAAACCCTGATACAAAATGTCAAATATTGATGATAGTAGCAACTATTGGGAATATTTGATTATGATAAAAAAGTTTTCAAAATTTTCTTAATAAAAAAATGGCAGCTTAGCTTACAAAAAATAGAATAGCAACAAGCAAATAGAATAACATGTTTTTATCCGATGTCAATATCTACTTATGTGGTATTTTGGTTTGACATTGCACACCAAAAAAAAGAGAGCTATGTCTGAGAAATAGAAACCCTTGTTATCAAAGGATTTCCTGTGATCTCATTTCTACTAGTATGGAATAAGTCAATCATCCACTTTTATGTCTTTTTGAACAAAAATGGTAATATTGTTTCTCTATTGATCAAGAAGTTAGCTCTTCGGGAAGAAGTATCATGATCCAATAAGAAGGGTTTTAATTTATTCAAATGAACGAGTTGATCATTCGGACCTTTCAATTTATAGATGTGGATTTCGGACCACGAATAGGGATATCCTTGATACTCACAAAGAAAAAGGGTTTTTAGCTTAATCCTAGGTTAGAAGATTCCCTTTTTTTACGTCCTTGTATCGTGATGCCTTGATACGATCATGTCTCTAAGAGTCCCAACCCCTCGGCGGGGGGCCTCATATGGAAATTTTGACTAAACTCTTTTATCTATAAATATCCCTTTAATTTGTAAATCCAAATTGAGATAGTGCGGCTACATAGAAAAAAATCCCTTATTATTTAGATCCACTTCTCATTGTTCAATCCTTAATAATTGGTATCAGAGAGAGATGCGAGTGGGAGCAATAGCTAAAGTAGGGAAAGTAAAGATTGACAAGTTCGATGGTAGTGACTTTGGAAGATGAAGATCAAAAATTACCTATAGAAGAAGTTACATGAAGCTTGTTAGGGCAGAAGCTAGAGCAGATGAGTCAAAAAGACTGGGAATTGTTGGATCGACAAGCTCTGGGTGTGGTCCAATTGACGCTACAACATCGTTGAGGAGAGAGAGAGAGAGAGAGAGAGAGAATTCTACCAAGTTTGATCAAGGCATTATCTAAGCAATCAGGACTTGTATCTGAAAAATAAATTATTACTTTAACCTATTGATTAATAATGCTCTACATTCAAGACATTTCAAAAAATACATTTAGTAAGTTTACAACCATTGAGTAGGATCCATATGCATGAAATCATTAAGCAGGCTAACAAATGTCATAGGGGAAAATTATAATTATTAGACTGTGTCTAAAGCATATATATCAAATCGTGTCCATAAAATATTCCCCAATACTACCAGAAGAGCTTCTTTCTTTTCATGTGTTGAAAAGCATCAAAAGTGATGCCATTTAACTGAATAAAGAGGGCATGTGTTGAAAAGCATCAAGAGTTTCCTATATATGTAAGCAAATAATATACTACTCGCTAATTGGAGAAAAGTTTTTGGTTATAATTTTCTTATGTTGCCATGATTTCACAATCGAAATCATGTGCTAATTCATATCCAGTAGTCAATGTAATATGGCTACACACATTTGTGATGAGAATCCCCCGAGATAAGCCCAAAACAAAAATTGTGCAATCACACAACGTTCAATCTGTCACCAGTGACGGAACCAGGACTCGATGGTAGGGGGGCTAAAACCTAAAAGCAAAACATAAAAAAATAAAAATAATAATTTAACAAAATAATTATTTTAAATGAAGACAAATGTATTAATATAACAAAACTTTGAATATACATTAAAAAACACATAGAGTATAATTTAAATTTTTGTTATTATCTATAGCAAATATATAAGATTTTCAATAATCAACTAATAAAAAATACATCTCAAGTTTGTATTTTTTAAAAATATATGTTATAATATATTTGCTATACCTTAGGATCAATTTTAATTTTTTTAAATTACTAAAATATTTATATAAGATTTTTAATTTTTTAAAAATTTTTATTAAAATTTTGAAATCCTACTAATTTTTAAATTAAAAATAAAATGTGAAAAAAAACACATGCACCAAAGAGGATTTGAACTTGGGTGGGTTAAAAAGTGACATACTTTATAACTACACCTACTAACCACTCAAGCACAAAAACATTATGATCAATACCATCAAATCTTATAGTGCCTGAAAAGTAGTGTCTCGGCGCCGAGGGGGAACTTCAGCCCCTGTTAGCCCCCCTTGGTTCCGCCCCTGTCTGTCACGCCCCGAACCTAGCTTGTCAGACCCGGTGTGTCGACAAATGGCATTTTGAATAAGTGAAATTCAATAATCATATATATGTACGAACCATAGCATTTCGTGACTTGTTGGTAAATCAACTTTGATTCTCTATCAACCAATAATGTGAGACTTTTAAGATGGTTAAAGCTAAGAGATGGTTGAATCAAAATAATTCTCTTTTTTTTTTAAAGTTTGATTTCTATCAAAGGACAATATGAATGTTATACAGTGCTCTATTAAAACACTCAAAGGATAGCATGCAAGGCCTCATAACCTATTTCAAGACAGAACATACAATCTAACAGAACTATAAATTTTAAAACCCAAAATCTTTAATATACAAAAAATTACAAAATCCAAATCTTAGAGTTTACGATACAAACAAAAATTTGATCTCCAACTAGACCAGGGACAGATCTGCTACTACTAGTTCACTCCCTTTAAGCTACTCCTGATCTGAAAAATATTAACAAGCAGATTATGAGCTTGACAACCCAGTAAATAACCCACTAAAATAACCAGTATCATGCAGGGTTTCAAATATTCAAAATCATAAATGATTAATAAAACATAGATAATGTTTACAAAACACATTTCATGAAATTAGACAATGTCAACGAAATACAAATTATAAGATAATAAAAAATATACGTCTCCCAATTTACTATGGTCAAAACATAATATCATATGTTATTTGTGCTCGGTGACCCGATTCAGATTTTCAGAGCTCGGCAACTCGAGTCTGATTATCAGAAACTGTTATTCTTTCACTGATGGTACGATGCAAAACTATAGTCTTTTATTAGAGTTTCATGTCGACATGGTCAGTGTTTAAACCCAAGTGATAGGATTAGTGCATAATTAATTGGAGACTAAACGTATTTATGTTAAAATAACTTTATTGTCCAAAAACTAAACAAATATCATAATTTCAGACAAAAGAAGATTTGTTGAACATGATTTACAGAATAATTTGTTGAGCAAACATACAAACATACTCATGATCTCAATTTTTTATTATATACATAAATCCAATTATATTCAAAACAATTTACAAACATAATAGTTCAAAGATTAACAAAATATGATCAAAATATGTGAATTAATGTTTCAGGTTAAGAAAAGTAATTCAAACATTTAATAAGTATGTAATAACAAAAATTGAATCAAAACCTAACAAATGTATTAAGGTATAATTGTGTACTTTCTGCCTTTTAGTTATTGTAATATTTTTAGGTACATTTAAGTCCTCATATTTGATCGAATTGGGACTTTCTAGTTTGAGGCGTAAAATGGCGTTATCTTCACCGTTTTTTTTGAGCTGGCATGGCTTTAAATATTCGCTATTAGGTACAATTAAGTCCTCATATTTGATTGAGTTGAGACTTTTTAATCCCCCTATTTCGTAATAAAAAAGTCACATTCCCCGTTAGGTACAATTAAGTCCTCATATTTGATCTATTTGGGACTTTTTAGTCCCCCAATTTTATAATAAAAAAAGTCACGTCGGTGCAAAAGAAACGACAAAGTTAACGCCATCTATGTAGTTGACTAGAAAGTCCCAACTCGATCAAATATGAGGACTTAAATGTATATAAAAGTATTACAAGGGCTAAAAAGACCATAAGGGCACAATTACAGGGACCTGTACGGTAATTAAACATTTAATATATAAACAAATTAAACTTTAAAAGAATTTAAATAAATTCAAAATTGTTGATAATCATGTGTGTGTGTGTGTGTGTGTGTGTGTGTGTGTTTGTGGTGTTACTTACCTGATTAACACCCAACTTTCCAAATCTCACATTGAATCAAGTTCCTCAAAATATCCTATATTTAAGAGTAAATTCCAAGGACATCAAAACTCTCTTAACACAAGCCAGACTTAAATCTATTTCTGGAAATCATAAAATTCAAACATACGTTACATACCCTTTTTAACAAGAATAACTCACAACATAAACCTTCAAATAAAATCAATCTTTAGGAGTAGATAACTAAGTCAAAATTGAACAACTTTCTAACTGAGAGTTTGTCCTAATTCCAAATCTAAAACAATGAAAATGTCTAACATTCATGCTTTCTACAAAAATGTCATTTGAGTACAGGTTTAGTAATATGGCTACAAACATTATAGAGGCATAAATTTTGAAATTTTGCAGATCTATAGATAATGCCGACTTCTACAACTTTCCTATATCTAATTCAAACTCTAAAGTCATTTAAAAAAAATCAACAACTCTTCAAGGTCCGCATAGAAGTCTTATCCGCAACACTTGAATTTAAAGGCTGTAAACTTTCATCATACACATGGAGAAATTTTGAAATTTTGCAGTAAACTAGTTAAGATCAAGATCTACAAATTCTCTATTTTTAACTCCTCCAAATTCGGTCTCTAACTCACTCAAATTAAAGAGGGATCTCTGCTATGTTAAAAACAAATTTTTGAATCTTATCCTCAAATAAATCAAATCCTAACCCTAATTAGTATCACTTCACAAACAATCATAAGAAGGAAAAGAAAAAAAAAAATCAGAACCTTACCTCAACCACTTGCAATCAAGCACTAATGGAAATGAGTTCCTCATCTTCATCGCCGAGACCACACTCAACCAAAGAGAGGAAGATGAGGCTAGGTTTTCTTAAACGGCGATCTAAATCAGAAGGAGGCGAAGAGGTGGTTAGGGTTTCTAAATAAATAATTGAAAACATAAAATATAATAAGGTTTTAAACATAACCCTCGGTTAAATTTTTTTGGTAAATCACTGAACTTTGGTCAAATATCATTTTAATCACTAAATTTTAATTTGTTTCGAAATGCCTCTGAAATGATTAGTAACTTTAATGAGCATTTCGAAACAAATCAAATATAAAGGGGTGGGGTCAACACAATCAAAACAAGAACTGCACCTCTGAACCCTCTTCTCTAAGGGGTAGCAAAAATCCGGGTCCAGACAAAACTGGGTTCGGACAACTATTTCTATCGGTAGTTAAATTAGATGCCGGACCCGCCCGGTTTCAAATCCGAACAAGTTACATTTATCCGCACCCGGTTTATTTCAAATCCGGGTTGTCCGAATGTCCGGATTTTATTTGACCCTTATAATATACATTTAAAGTTCATTCAAATACAAAAATACGTTTAAAGTTCATTCAAGATTAACAACAATCGTAAATTTGTAATAACTAATTTTTAGTGGAAAAAGTGCACATTCATGTAGTTATGTGAGTGATAAAGCAGCCTTCAGGCAAACAAGGCATGTGATGCATCAAACCCGGTGCACTGTTTTATTTTATTTTAAGTATTTTGAAATATTATCATAGTATTTTATATAATTATATTAATCCTAACAAGTAATAAAAAAGATTTGGGCTTAGGGCTCTGGGCTTTTAACATTGTGTATATAAAAAATTTAAAATATAAAAGCTCGGTTGTCCGAATTCTTTTGTCTAGACCCGGCCTATATTGAAATTTGGACAACCTTACTATGTCTAAATCCGGCCAATATTAACACAACTTCTGCCCATACCCTTTTTATTTCGAGTCGGATAAAACTAGGTCGGAGGGTCCGGACAAGGTATTGCCACCCCTACTCTTTTCCAAAGTGCTCCTCAGCTCCTTCTTTTATAAGTCCTATACTCTCAACAGCTCTTCCCAATTAACTGTTGCTTAATCTCAATTATGGCCCTCCAACGGTTCCAAAAATTAAATTTGGAATAAATTGCAATTAAATGGTTTTTTTGGTGAGATAAAATATTGATTAAACCCATTGATTGGACTAAATTTATAATCATTATGATTTACCAATGTATTGTTAATCAAATACTATTAATGAATAATATTATTTGAGTAGCTAATATTGATTTTTTTTAAAAAATAATAATTGAAAATTTTATAAAATATTTTATGAAAATAATATTTATAATGTATTTTTTTATAAATTATTCTTGGATTATTACAAAAATAAAAACATTTATGTTAAAGGCAATCATTTCTATTATTTTCTTAACATGATATATATAAACAAAATAATACAGGTTCACCTCAAATCGATCTCATTTATTTCTTCGTTTGATTAGTTTTATATACTAAATAATTTATTTTCTGGTTTGCCATTTTTTACCCAAAAAAAAAAAATCTGTTAATGGGTGGAAAGATTGAAAAGTAAATTTAAAAAAAAAACTAGGTTTCTTCTAGGAATGCTGAAACTTTGGTGAACTATGTGCTGATAAGTGAAAGTGAAATCTTTTATCAATTAGTAGTTATTATTACTCAAGCCAAAAAAATAATAAATTATAAAGATCTTCATAGTTTATAATAAACAAAAGTATAAAGAAACATTGTGGTTTTCGAGATTTACAAAATAAAGAATAAAGTTTTTTTTTAATTCTATGATATGTGGTTTTTCATATTTGTAAAAAAAGAAAAAACTGTTACCAAGCCATTAATGATGTTAACTGAAATAGACAAAATCGTCATTTTATTTAAAAAATAATTTATATAACATAAAAATAAATATTTTTTTAAGTTTATTAATCTCTTCCCAAATTCTAGTAAATAAAAAAAAAATTAAATTTCAAAAATCAAACAAAATCATGTTGAAAAATCATATATATTTTTTTATACCACGTGGAGGTTTTTTTCCATAAATAGATGATTTTGCTTTCGTATAAAAAAATTAATGAAAGTTAATACAATTTAATGGTTTTTGAAAATATTTACAAACTAATCATATCATGGCAGGGTATACCAAAAACTTTTTTTAATGAGGATGAATGATAGTGTTAGAAACATGCACTGAATATAAATTAATATTTTTTTAGGGTGAAATGTAAAAGTTCGAACCCATCTTCTTAGCAAAAAACCAAAAGGCTCATAGTCTAGTGGTATTTGACCTTATTGCGAAAAATGAGGGTGAGACAATCAATAGATTTCAAGTTCAAATCTCGTTGGAAACAATAATAATAACATATCACCAATTATAGATGCGAGCTTACAACCCAAACTCTTCCTCTATGGTTGAAGGTGCGTGGATGATTAATTCTCAAACTATACGTACGTCCTAATGTATATAGTGCTTATTATTTATTTCAATAAAATAAATATTTTTGGCAAAAACACGAATACCCTTAGGAGGTGATTGACATATCTACTCGTCAAACCCCTTAAAATAATCCTAAAATAAAAAATAAAAATAAATAAATAGTGAGAGATGATAATTCATAATTTAGATTTGAGAGTAGTGACAGTATTTGGAAACGCTCATTGGCCAATTGGATCCCCAATTTTGGGTCCCACCGAACATGCTCATTGCCCAATCAGATCCCATCACTGGGCCCCACCCAACGTCTCTTTCGGGCACTTGCGCGGCAAGAGTTTATCCGGTGACCTTCCTCGCTCTCTGATTCACAACCACACACACACCTTCTCGCCCACCACCTGTTCGACGAAATGCCTCTCCGAGCTTTCACTTTCCCATGGAGACGGTGCTGATGGAGAAGCTCTCAGAAAGAGAGGAAATCCTCCTCGGCCATACCTCTCAGGACCCTTTCGGTGGCTACTTGAACAAGAGAAGCTCCGAGGTGGATTTCCAGGACGTGTTTGGTGGTCCGCCAAGGAGGGGGCGTGCGGATTCGTTGAATTTGTTTCCCGGGAGGGGACGGAGATGTGGAGTTGGGGAGGAGGTGGGTGGGGGTCGGAGAGCTCGTTCCGGACTTGTGGAGAAGCCGGTGTTTGGAGAGCTTGGGAGTCCGGCGATGAGGAAACCGGTTGCGGATGATTTCTTTGATGATATTTTTCAGGGTAGTGATTGTTCGAGTCCTAGGGGGAGGAGAGGGAAGTTGGATTCTTTTGGTTCGCTTCCTTGTTCGAGGATCGTTAGTCCTACTATTCAAACTCTGACGCCGAGAACTGATGCTTTTTTGGGTGGCTCCTCGCTGCCCACGCCGCTCAGGTGCGTGATTCTGATGATCTGTTGAATGGTTTGTTTTTTAGTGTCATCTTTGTGCGGTGATTGAATCTTTTTTATTGCTTGTGATCATAGACCAGATAGCAATCTAAGTCTCAACCTTTATGTGTGATTTTCTGGTTAGCAAACATGAACACCAGAAACCAATTGGAATCCTTTTATGAATCATTGGCACTTATCAATTCAAATGCTTAACTAAGTCCATACTTCTTCTGTCTTATTTCTTGTATTGATTTGGAGTTCTGTCAGATGTTTGTTGCACCTTGTAATCATACACAAGATAGAGTTTTTTTGTTCCAAGTCTCAACCTTTCTGAGAATATTCTCTGATTAGCAAACATGAACACTTGGGACCTGTAGAATCCTTTTGCGTTTATTTGGGGTTCTTCTAATTAATTCTAGTTGCATAGGGCTTATTGTTTGATATCTTGTGCTTGATTTCTATGGTGTGAACTTTCCAGCCTTTCTAGGAAGTTGGGGAAAGTGGTAGGTAATCAAACACCAAGTTATCCTTCCCAACGAACTCTTCATAAAAATGATGAAGGTGTGCCTTTAGTTGCATCACAAGCAGTTTCTTCGCAAGAAGATCATAGGAATGAGGCTTTTCCAACTTATCGCCAAAGCCCTTTGTCTCGCCATTTTGCTTATAGTTTTGAGAAAACATCCAAAGTCCCTGGTTCTGCTGGCTTCAGTGGGGAAACTCAGGCTCGAAAGAATCAAACTGACCCAGAAGGTCAAAGCAGAAGCAGCCGCTTTCACTTCTCTCTATACAAATGGGCAGGAAAAGGAGTGACACTAATGATGCCCTCAAATTTGAAAGAAAGGAGTAATAATGGGTATAGTGGCAGAGTGTTGCCTGAAATTGTTCTACAAGAAGTTGACGTGCACTTTGATGATGAAATTAAGGCAACTATTAGTAAGACATCTGAAATAAATGGGGAAGACCAATATGGGAAGTTAGCAAATGATCTCATTGTAGAGAGGACTGCAGATCCGGTTATTAAAGAAGATTTGTTTCCCTCTGAACCTGAACAGAATGTCATTGGCAGTGGAATGGTCGAAGAATCAGGTAATTTCATATCTTAGTTGTTGTGTTCTTTCCAGCCCTTGACTTTTTTATGTGTATTAGACTTTTAGCTTGAAAATGCAGATGGGAAAGTTGAAGCTCTGCAAACGATGCTTGGCGATTCCTATCTCCCAACTGCACCTAATGACACTGGTCAAGAAATTCCATCCACAGGACATGAAGCAAAGGTCTCTGTAGTAAATACTCTGCATGATCTTTTTGAAAAGAGTGGTGGCAAACAAGGTATATTTTACTTGATGAGATAATTGTATTGCCTTTTTTTTTATGAGCTAAATTGACTTTATTTTTGCTTCTAAATTGACTTTATTTTTGCTTCCTTCTTGTTGATTATAGAAAATACAAACTTAAGTAGTCCATCTGAAGAGATTAGAGGTCAAAGAGATGCTTATGAACATGCAAATCTTAACTTGCCATCTGACAGAGAAAATAATGTGAATTATAATGAAGCTCGTCCTAGCATGGATGGTATGCAAGATGTTCCAATTTCTGTGGAAGATGAGTTGCCCGGAAAGAGAGGGAAGGTGAGAGTGAAAGAGTTCATCAAAATTTTCAGTCGGGATGCTGCTCCAACAAGACCCAAAGGGACAAGATCCAAAGAGACATCTGGGATTAAAAATCAGAAGCCTGTCAGAAAAGATGTTAGGAAGTGTAAAGTAGAGAAAGAAGAAAGTGAGCATGCATCTAAGACAGATGAGACAAAAGTAAGCAGCAGGAAAGATGAAGTGTCAACAGATAATTTTACCACCGTATGTGGATCACAAGCACAGTTTTTTGTGTTTGATTATTATTTATCATGTTTAATAGTGACCTATCATACTTAACACATTGATGGTTGATTGTGATTGATTGTTCAGATCAGTCAGATTTTGCAGCAGACAGAGGAACCTTATCGAAAATTTGGATCTGATATTGATGTTGTTTCTGATTCTTCTCTAAGGAAAGATGACATCTCAGCTCCTGGTAAGTTATTTCAAGTTTGTACTTCAAATATCATTCAAGTAAGCCTTCTGTGTAGCATCAATGGGAAATGAAGGGATTACTTTTGATTGTCTATTTTGAAATAAGTTTTCTGTGTCTATGATGAAATCTAAATATACTTGAAGAGAGAGAAGAGAGAGAAGAGAGAATGTAAATATTATTGAGTGTTTTGAAATCAAGTTTTTGGTTTTTCATGTCAAGGGGCCCTAAAAAATATATTGACTTCTTATTGGCCTAGCTTGTAGGAGCTTATGTAACTTATTCTGTAGGGATCGAGTGCCTGAAAGGATTTATTTATGCCTAACATGGATGGGTTTTATGGTTGTGTTTAGAGTTAATATAACTGAACTTGTGTGACTGATCCTGTTGATCTTTCTGAAAAGTTTGTACCCACTTTGGATCTTCATTCTTAATGGCTATGATAGGGCAGCTGATAGCTCTAGATAAACACAATGTCTTTCTCATACTTCACCAGCAGAAATAAGATGGTCGGAGTGAGAGGCCTTTGTGTTTCTTTATGGGATTTTTTTATTTCATTTATTAATTTTTGTTTTGAGTAGAGTTTCAATTGCAGTTATCATCTAAATAAGTTTCATAAGAAATAACTGTTGGAAATATAGTACCACAAACACTATATATGAATAACTTATCTACAATTAGAAGTGTATCGATCAGAAACTGTTTTATGAACATTACTGCACCCTCATCATTTTCCTTTTTGTTAACAACACTAACAAATTGTTTTTTATCAGAGTCAGCCGAAGAAGTTTTCTGTGATTCAGCCAACATTGCAGTGGAAACTCATGATCTTGAAGCATGTTTGGTACGCATGCTTCTGAACTGATTCGTTCTATTATCGAGATCTTTTCAATAAATTATCTTTTATGTACAAGGATGTAGATTCTGGATCATTTTGGTTTGATCGGCATTATGGCATTACGGTATTGACCAATTTTTTCCTTTTTTTTTTTGTTCTATGTAATTTTAAATAAGTTATCTAAGTATATGTTAATTGCAGTTGTTACCAAGAAAGATAACCTCAAGAAACTTACTTATGCCATTCGAACATTGATTTTTAACACTATGTCACTAACAGTGTTGTTATGGAGTGTCAATGCTACTGTTCGGGCTGTAGGTTCCCTATTTCATTCAGTTCTTTCCTCCTAGTTTCATCATATGGTGTCTAATTTCTTTTCCTATGTGGCAAAAGTATGTCTTTTTTATGTTAGCAATTGCATTTTCAGACCCTTTATGATAAGTTATATTAGGCCCCTAGTTTTTTTGCAGATGTGCTTGACTAGGAATTGCTTTGCTTAATTCTCAGGTAGAACAATTACCCCAGAACCAGAATGAACTCCCACAAACTGATGTTCAACAAGATCAATTCAAAGTAACCCTAAACCATATTGATTCATTGAATTTTTATATTAGAACTTTAAAAGAAGTGGCCTTTTCACAATTTTCAACTCCATATGTTGCAGATTGCAGATACTAAAATACGAGAATGGTCAAAAGGAAAGGAAGGAAACATTCGGTCGCTGTTATCAACCCTACATTATGTGAGTACTGCTCTGATGTAAACTGTGTGATTGTACATCAGTTTCCAAGGTTTCCCTTAGCTTATGCGTCTAATTTTCTTTCATAATGTTATAATACAAAAGAATGCAGCTTTCTTTCTGTTAACCTGTTGTGAGTTCCATACTTTGATCTGTTTGGCACCTCTGTTGTCGACTCCAACTTCATTAATTATCCTCAATTACTGTTTAGTTGTAATTCTATTTCATCCTCTCAGTATGGCATCTACTGCAAACATCTACGGCGTGTAAATTTGATATGAAAAATTGTATGACATAATTTCACTTAATTATGGTGTGTTGCTTCTAGGTACTTTGGCAGGAGTGTGGATGGAAGCCTGTTCCACTTGTTGATATAATTGAAGGAAATGCGGTCAAAAGAGCTTACCAGAAAGCATTGTTATTCTTGCATCCAGATAAATTACAACAGAAATGTGCCGCTGCGCATCAGAAGTATATTGCAGAGAAGGTCTTTGACATTTTACAGGTATGTGTAACTCTCCACTCATTGTATAGAATCAATTGGAACCAATTTAAGTAATCTTACTCGAGCATATCCATAACCAAAAAATAAAAAAATAAAACAGATAATTATGTATTTTTCAAGACATTAAACATAATGGTACATAAATGTCATATTACAATATGCTTTGTGTGGCGAAGTTGCATTTATTGATATATTATTTGAAACTTCTGTGAGGTTATTGACATTTAGAATTTGTTCAGGAAATGTTTGATTGACAATGAGATTATAATCATTTATCTTATTAAAACCAACATTATGAAATACTTGTCTAATTTGTAGAAACTATAACATTTTCCTTTTAAAGAAGTAATCTAAACATGCACCATTAAGAACAACCTGGTTAGTTAAGTGGATACTTTTACTTGTCTCGGCCTTATCGATCGCCTGTTCTTTATTACATCATGACATTCATTAAACAGTCTTTGACTTGCAAATATGTCTTGCTTAGAGCTATAAAAAGTAAATTCTCATGAGATCTCTCTGACGAAAACTGTTATCAATTATTATTCTGGTTATTTATGTTCTTCCTCCTTAATTGAAGAATAATCTAGAATGCCAATATCGGTAAATATTAAATATTCTGAGAAATTTATATGATGTTTCCATCTCAGGAAGCTTGGAATCAGTTCAATTCGGTCAGTGTTTTTTGACGATGAGATGAACCTGGCAAATGAGCTTCCATTACACTTAAAACTATTGTACCATAATACGTCAAACTCGAAATGTCCTACAAAAAATTGGTCACTATTCGGTTGTGAATATATCACGGGACTTGTTCTTCGGTCTGTCGTCATCTTCTTCTCATGCTCTCTTGTATGTGAAATTCATTGACTTTAGTGTGTCCAATCAAGCTTCTCAGTTTAAGCCTCATTTGTTGAAGAATTTGAAACTTGCTTATTTTTGTTTCTGTTCATTTTGATCTTCTAAGACTTTATAAGTTTCTACAGAACACTTGACACATTATGTATGTGTTCATGTCATATACAAACATTAATCTTACAAATAAAAATCTTATGCCAATCATCATTTTCGCTGTTTTTTTTATTGTTTTTTGGAGGACACTGGATTTGACCAAGCCTATCAAGAAAGTGCGAGCATGGGGAAGCTCTCCTTGGGAGTCTGATTTTACCAATAAAAAGCACGCTTAACTGCCACGCACTCTAAAACTTCACTTGAGCGAGAAGTCGAACTCACATTTCTCTTGAGCGAAGAAAATTGAAATGCCGCTGGAACAAGAGAACTTTGGCTTCACGGTTTCTTTTGCCTCACATAGAGTTAGATATAACAAAATCTTTACATATAATAAAAATCATCATCTATATATATCACCAAAAGAAAGGCTCAAATGGAGCTTTCAAATCCAATGTAGGATAACATGGTGGAGCCACACAAGATTGTCTTGACACCAATTGACTCACATGTAACTGCCAAACTTGGTTCCAATTTTTAAAGACAAGGGCACCATTAGCATATGCATTAATGCATGTCCTAAATGTGACACACTCTTCTTTGCAAGTTGTGAGACATTGCCACCAAATTAGGGACCCTCTTACTGAGTTATGTCCCAAAAGCTATGCCCATCAAACCTCTTTATCTGCTTGTCCCCATGAAATCAAATAGACGTTATTATATAGCTTATTACAGCTTGGAGAGCATGTAACCTTGATAGCAATCAATAGTTTCATTATTGTTATTAAAGATAAGAAAAAGAGAATGTTAGGTATCCGTGCCAGTTCATTTGAGTTATGTTATTGCCAAATTGGAATTATTATTCAATTTAAAGTTTTTTTTTCATATATAATCTTGTAAAAGTAGGAGAAGCACAGGTAACATACAGACACTGTCACAATGCAGTGATGAGCAAGGTATTGTGATGGTATTGTAGTAGTATTTTTAGTCACTGTTTTTCAGCTTAGGTATTATTTATGGTACAGAGTCTTCTGTGGGAGGTATTGTATTTCTTTTTTTAAAAAAAAATTTTATTGTAAAAAAAATTATTAATTAAATTTGGTTCCTGAAAATTTTCTTGGTATGCATATGGTACGACACTTTTATCGTTTATTTATCGTTTATCATCTCATGTGACACACGGAAGATTAACAAATTTCTAAACAATCGATAAGTTATTTAATACACCATCTTATCTCTCGATGTTCTTTTACTATTTTTAGTGGAGCTCCATTTTTCAGTTTTTAAAAAAAAAACAATTAATATAAAATTGTGAACAAAAAGTTGAAGAGGACCAAAGTACTATTTTGTTGCAGGTTTTGTGTAGCTAATTACAAATAGGGTTAAAGTGGTGCATAATCCCTAAATTGGCGGATATTGTTTTATTATTTAGTCCTTTGAAAGAAACAATTTTATTCATTTTAGTACCTTTATTTTAGCAAGTGGAAATTTTGCAAGGGTACATATTTAAATATAAGATTTTTTTAAGGTATATATTTAACAAAAAAAAAACCTTAAAGTTTAAATAGATTTAATTCTGGGCGGTCAAAGTGGTTGGTGGAAGGAGGGCAAATTTGGAAAAGTGTCATCAAAAATATAATTTGCACTTTTAGAAAAAGAGAGAAAGGAAAAGGAAATGACTCCATTTGCCCATTTGTTGAGGCAAATGCCTTAAAAACGAAAATGCAAGCTAATTTTTATTTTTCTTAATTTCTGATTTCTTGAGATGAATTGACGCATTTGCCATTTATTTCCTTTTTTTTAATTTTATAAAATTTGGGGGTTCTGTTTTTGAGTTTAAAATACCAAAAAAGTGTTTGGGTTCTTCAAAGCTCTGATTTTTAAAATAGAAAGCCTCAAATCTCTCTCAGAAATCTCTTGTTCTTCTTCTTCTCTTCAATTGCTTGCTCCCAAGTTCATCTCCTTCTTCTGCAATCTCTGGTGCTTGTTTTCCACTCTGGAGTTCAGAATGTGAGCTGTTCTTTCAATTGAAATCTCTCTTCCAAGTGTCTGAACTTGTTTTCCTCCTAAAAATGTAAGCCTTTGCTTCCCCATTTCAGTTTTCTGGTAAATTTTCAGTAAAGTGGTGCATTTTCCTCTGATTTTTAGTTATTTGTTGTTAAATCTCTTAAAAATGCAGCTTTTTTTCTGAGTTTTTTTATTTCATCAAAGTCTTGTTGTTTTCTTGTAGAACTCTGTAATTAGTGTTTGTTTAGGAAACTGTTTCATTTCCTTTGGTTGGATGATAAACTTGAGCTCTTTCTTGAGATCTGAGTTTATTTTCTTGTTCTTAAATGCATACTAGATTATTATATATATTAGACACCTAATTTTAGTATGGTGCTCTCTTTTATCACTGCTTTTAATTGAATTTGGAGAAAGAAGCTGGCTCTATTCTTGCTTGTTTAAGCTTTGTGTTTGATTTTTGTATTCCTCTCTATGTTTCAATTCTTATCATTGAAAAGGATATATAAGGTTGGGAACAATGGAAAGCACTTATTTTGGATATTATTTTAGTTCTTATCTATTTTATATTCTCTAGCATTTGTCAGATTATATCAATTTCTATATGGATTTTTTGCTCTCACTCATACACACATGGTATACCTGCAAAAATCCTAAAAATTCATGGACATAGAGAAGCTATTTACCATAAATGTTTGTGTGTGTGTGTGTGTGTGTGTTATATTTTTGCTTGTTACCAATTCGATCCTTGAACCAATTGATAGTAGCACACATCTCTAACAACTAGAGAACAAGGAGATTGGTATGTGTGTTATTCCACTTCTTGGGCATAATACCTCAACCAGTTTTTCAGAAGGGAAAGCTAAATTTTGTCATTTTATATATTTCAGCACTCACTGAAAGGAAACTAAACTTAAGTTTGTGATTTATGTCCAAGAAACTTTTCTTATATATCTTGCTGAGTGATCATCTAGCAACTTGTTTTTTTTAATTTGTATTGACATACTTGGAGATTGATCAGCATATTTGTGCACTTGAAGGGACGTTACATCAGGCTTAAAGAAAGGGTGGCATTCCCTTATGCCACTTAACTTAAGGGGAAAAGCCGCTGCTCAATTTTCTCTGTTCTTGAAGGTCCGTTCAGCTGGCCAAACGAAGGGCAGTTCACCGGTTTATCTGAATGTATATGACTTGACACCAATGAATGGCTACTTTTATTGGGCTGGCATTGGGATATACCACTCAGGGGTTGAAGGTACTTTCTTTCCTAGTTCAATTAGAATTAATCATGACTTACATAATCCGTCATTATACTTTTTAAAAACTGTATATATTTATATGTTATGTTAGGAATGCATTGTTGACTTAATTCATTTGTTTGTTTCTTTTCTATAATTGTTTAGGTAAAGTTAGGAGCATCCGAGCATGTCTATGCAACATATATGATGTGTTTTTTTTTCATTTTATCTAGTCTGTTTGCTGCCAACGTGCTGCTTATTGCTTTATCTAGGAACACTATTGTTGGTTGAACTATCTGTGTAATTAGTTTAGGGTGACAAATAAAATCCTAAAGAGCTAGTCATGGTTCCTTTTTTTTTTTTTTTGTGAGAACTCAAATGTTCAATTGCTTCAATATATGCCATAATAAAATTTGGGGTTTACATATAAATTCTCTTAATCAAATTTGACATTTTTAGTTATGTCAGTCAAAGGATTATGGTGATCATTTATCAAGCTTAAATTTTCAATCCTCCTAATCCCCACCGACCATTCTATCCTTCAGCCTCTTCACAAGTTGATTCCTTACTCCTTATGTACTTTAACCAGCCTCAACTATATGAACTAAATTAGAGATGGGTGTAGAAATATTCTACAAGCGAAATCCATGATTTTTACCAGCTAATGTTTCTCATTATTCTTGTTTTTATTCACTGGGTTCAATAAAAAGCTTTTGGCTGGTTCTTTACTGTTGGAATTGATGGTTCTTGGCTGATGGAGTTTTTCATTATTGGAATTGGAGCTTTTCTAATACTTCTCAACATTACTCTTCTAACTTTTTAAACATATCTTTGTGAGGAAATTGTTAGAATTTAGTTGATTGCATATCATGCCTATGCGTTGATTTCGAGTTAACACTTTGGTTTTCTTTCAGCAACTTAGACAACTTACAAGCTTGTGTTTCAAAGATTAATGCTTGTGTTTGTCCACCTGTACCACATCAGATACTGTCATTTCTAAAAACCAAAATACTCGTTATAGTTCTAAGAAAAAAAATCTTAAGAATGTTTACATGTATAATTAATTATCTTTGCATATCTTCCCCTCGGTGAATTTATCGAAAGTGTTAGTAAATGAAAGTGAAACATCCTTTGTTATTGATACTCAATATGGTACAGTTCATGGGGTGGAATACGCATTTGGTGCGCATGATTACCCAACCAGCGGAGTCTTCGAAGTTGAGCCTCGACAATGCCCTGGCTTCAGGTATAGGATGTCAATATTCATGGGAACAACTTGCTTAGATCCAATTCAGGTTAGAGGATTCATGGAGCTACTTTCGATGAACTACAACGGCGACACATACCATTTGATTGCCAAGAACTGCAACCATTTTTGCAAGGATGCCTGCTATAAGTTGACAGGCAACTCGATTCCAAAATGGGTTAATCGACTTGCAAGAATAGGTAAATCCATTCAGTTTGAGAACAAAATTTATGTGTTTAACATGCTTTAATTTGCTGCATTGAACACTCAAACATTAACTAGGATTTTGTTGATTGTTCTGCAGGTGCTCTCTGCAGTTGTCTTTTACCTTCAGCTTTGCAAGTTACTGCTGTTAATCATGAAACTGATTACCCAGTCTATGAAGGTGAAAGGAGGAGGTTGAGAAGTGCTTTCAGCTGTCTATCTTCACTATCTATGAGGCAGAAACAATTTCTAACTGCATCTCTCTTCTTGCATTCACCTTTGAAAGGCTACCTTGCTCCATGGGAGTTGAGAGGATTGACGCCATTTCGCTGAACCAAAGCTAAAAAACAGAGACATTTTCCTCTCAGGAATGCTGTCAATCTGTGAACCATTCTGTAGTTCTTTCCTCTCTGTTAATGATACTGTCTGTTGTATTCCAAATTTTCTTAATTTAAATTGAAAAGAAAAAAGACAATTATCTTTGTTGATTTAACCATTTGTTGAGCCACATTGTTAAGAGTATTGGTTGTATATTTTCAGTATTCATCTTTAAAAAGAGACCAAAAGAAACAACAGTAAAGATTGAAATTGTGTAAAGAGGAAGTCATGAATAGATTAATAGGAACATCCTCATATTAATCTTACTTTTGATGAGCCAAAGAACAAAGCAATTACTGTTCACTTCCCTTTTGAGCGCAGAAACCTTTTGCTTAAACAGTCTTTTCCTTCTTGAATTTTATCTATTCTTTTCTCTATTTAATGTTAATCTTCATTAATCTTAAGCTCACACAAACAAACAAAAATAACACACACACACATATATATATAAAACAAAATAGACTTTGCTTTCTCTTATTCCCAAAACTAGAACTACAACACAACCAACTTAATTTTCTATATCTACAACATCAAGGAAACAAGTTAGTGGGAAGAAAAAGAACAAGAAGACCAAGAAGAAGAACAAGAACAAGAAAGAAAACTCAAAAGAAAAGAAAACAAGACCAGAATCACCACAATCACACTCCATACAAACACATCCAATCCATCAAACCATTATAACTATACTCACTCATATACATAAGCTGATCAGCTTCTCCTTCCACTCTATTATTAGAAAATGAAGAGCTTGGACTGCTTCCCATTCCTCCTGATATTTTCTTTATCAACTCTTCAGCCTCTTCAAGCCTCTTCTTCAGCTTCAATACCTATCATCATCATATACATATATAAACACTAATTCATAATATATACATCAAACATACTCATATATATATATATATATATATATAGATAGATAGATAGATAGATAGATAGATAGATAGATAAACACTAGCTAGCTAGTTACCTCATTTTCAAGGTGACATTTCTCAACAACAACACTGTCATGCATGGATTTGAGCTTCATGTAATCCTCTTCCATCTGTTTGTTCTTCCACCGAGCACGTCTATTTTGAAACCAAACAGAGACTTGTTTAGGATCAAGACCAATTTCACTAGCAAGGTGCATCTTCCTCCCTGACTCAAGCTTCTTCTCTTCACCAAAATTCATTTCCAAAAACTTCACTTGTTCATCAGTGAGTCTCCTCTTCTTCACCTCCATATCAACATCTCCTCTAGCCTTCTTCCTCCTCCTTCTCTTCACTTTTGCCTCACCTGCATGTACATACGCATGTCTATATATGTATCAACAAACAATGCATCAACAGTACTAGTTTGTTAATTTTCTCCATTTTCTTGCTCACCTTGTGGAGGTGTTTGTGAGTAGAACTCAGCTGTTAGAGAAGAGAGAAGCATCTTCTCCTCAACATGAGTCATAGTGCAAATACCTCTATATATATCTCTATATATATCTATATATATGTATATATATATATATATGTGTGTGTGTGTTTGAATGTTTCCAAAGAGGTGGTAGGTGGTAGAGGGTGATGGAGAAGAGGATTTGTTAAGTAAAAGAGTTGAAGTCTCGAGGTATGTTTATAAATGAGAAGAAGATGGGAGGAGAAATAGTTTGTTTCATTGGATCATTGGCCAATGGCATGGTTCCCACTTGCTTGTGTTTTTATAGCACGAGTTTGGTGTTAAAAGGGTAGAAAATAAAAAAGATAAAAAAATATATATATATTTTTTTTTAATTAAGTAAGGACATAAGGAGAGAGAAATTATTATTATTATTATTATTATTATTATTATTATGTATGAATTTGTTTGTTTTTTCGGGATACTTAAAAAAATGTTTTTATTTAACAAAAAAAGAAAATAAAAAACATAGTTCAAATTTTTAAGGGGGTTTGCCCTTATATTTCAATATTAAAATTATATTTAGGAAATTATTATTATTAATTTTTTTTAAGAAAGTGGATAAATCATTAATGTGTTGAGGTGTCAAAAAATGTATAGACACATAAACCAATCTTAACAATTGATAGTGATTAAGATGTTGGATTATAAAAAGAGAATAAAAAAAAACCATAATTAATGACAAATGATATGGATCAAATTAGAGTTGTCAAGTCAATATTAACGGTTAAACTCTAATTACTAAATCTAAGGTTATGTTTGTATACTCTCCCAAATTAGAAAGTGAGCTTAAGAAATTAAGACTACACTTTATTGTGGTTGTAAACTTCCAACCTATTACTCTTCTAAATTGAAATTCCAAATAGTCAAAATAGGAATATAAGATTAATCTTAATAAAAATTGATATATGAGTTAAAACTACCAATTAAAATACAGTTGTTTGGCTTTAATCATATGTTCCAACAAAATAATACGAATGAGAATTTCATACATATCTCATCGACCTCAGTTTAAGAGAGGATACCAAATAAGCCAAGTATTTAATCAAATTAAATGGTCCTAAATTTGGAAGCAAAAAATGTACTATAAAAATAAAATGATCTACTGCTTTCATAATAACATAACATATCATTTATGTAATAATAGGTAAATTTATTGCAGTTATGAGATTGTCCAAGGGCAAGATTTCATTATCCATGCCAACTAATCATAAACAATAATATGCACGGTAGGGACCTTTCCAAAGAATTGATTCAAAGAACACTCAAGTCCCCCATTATTGAAAAACAATAAAATGCTCTGATAGTAAGGGCCTCGTCACATTTAAGATTCTCTAATTTTTAGAATCATAGCGCCGGAAAATATTAAGGTATCTACGTATATGTTGGCCAAATATCTAATGTAACATAATCATTAAACCGGTAAGTCAAGGCTCCGTCCCTAATAGTAATGAGGTACAAGTAAGAAAGGCCGGTAATATTGGGAGAATTCCTGGGTATTATTAATTTTTGTTAATTTTTTTATATGTATATATTTCATTCATATTTGTTAAAAATAATTTTAAGAAACATTTATTAATTATTAGTAGGTCCGGTGTGGTACAAGCTAGGCTCACGGTCACCTAAAATTATGTCAGTACGGACACATGGAAACTCTTTTTCATTCTTTTTAAATTAAAATCTTATTTCTATTCCACATATAAACTTCAAAATGACTTGTCCTAACTCTTATATGTTTAAAATGGACCCTCAACTACTAATAAACTCATATTATGAATTTCATATTTATTAAAATCAACATTATCCATATACACATACATACATACATTACATACTCCCTTAATGGCACATAAGTAACAATATATAAAATATTAAAAATAAATATAGAAATTAAATTAATATTACACAAGAAAGCTCTCACTATATGAACAAAACCTTAATTTAAAAGTTTATATTTTATTTTGAAATATATATTAAGTTAATGAGCATATGGAGTCAAGAAAACCAAGACAAAGGGAAGGGGGTCACATGGAGGTCACTAGTGGACAGGACACGTGTCAGTAGGGATCAATGAGAAGGAGGGGACCGAATTAGGGTGGATTGACACGTGTCAGTATAAAAACTTTTTGGTGTCAGAGAATTGTGCTGGTTGCCAACCAATCCAATCACTACAATGTCTTCTTCTCATGATCAAAACCCTAGAAAATAGTTTGGTTTGGCAAACCATCCCACTTTTAATGGCATTTTACATGCACTTTGTAAATTTGTCAATAAAGTTTTCTAGTTTCTTTTTTTACTTTTTAATAAACATAATTAGTTGTTTGTAAAGTGGAACCCCAATTCCTATTTTTATATCTATTTTTGTTATTAATAATTTAATTTATTATATCAACATCATGGCTTATCCATATTCTCCCACAATCCACAATTCATTAAAGTGCTCATCATTTATTGTATTTCTTTATTATTATTTGTTTTTTTTCTTGTAAAATAATTACTTTTTTAATGTATGTTTATTTGATTTTATTTATATATATAACAAATGAATAAATTATAATTTATTAAAATTCTAGAAATACAAGCACAATGAAGAAGAACGAAGAACAGAGAGACCATAAATACACAATTAAAAACAGAAATAAAGAGTTACAAGTGAATAACTAACAGTAACTCTGCAAATCACTTAGGAGCCCCAAAACTCTAACTTTGGCATGATGGTCATGATAGAGTCATAAGATTTAGCTTTTTTTTTTGTCTTAAATACATGGAGATAAATTAAAATAAAAAATATAACCGTTTGTTATAATTAATGCGTCTTATAAGGATAAGTTAACCGTTTGTTATAATTACTTTTTTTTATTTATGTTTATTTGATTTTATTTATATATAACAAATGAATAAATTATAATTTATTAAAATTCTAGAAATAGCAAAGCAGCATACGAAGAACAAGAAGAGAACTATAAATACACCAATTAAGAACATAAATAAAAAGTTACAAGTGAATAACTAACAATAACTCTGCAAATCACTTAGAATGTCCAAAACTCTAATTTTGGCATGATGGTCATGATAGAATCATAAGATTCAGCTTTTTTATACCTTAAATATAAAGAGATAAATTAAAATAAAAAATATAACCGTTTGTTATAATTAATGCTTCTTTTAAGGATAAGTTAAGGTAATATATAAGAATATCTTGGAAATGCTTATCTTTAATGAAAGGTTGCGTCTAAATTTTGATAGCCATGAATCATATGTATCACATGGTTCATGCATGCGTGTAGCTCCTAAAAATTATTTAAGTTATTATTAGTCAAAATTATCATGCATTTGGGAGAAGACAATTGTACTATTTATCATTTTCAATTTCATAAAGTTTTTATTTCTTGCAAGCTTCATTCTCTCTAAATTTGTATTTTGGTTTGCCTTGTCACATTTGAAATGAATGGTTTTACTAAATTTAGCAAAATGAAATTGGGTGAGTGTTTATGCATGAGTTGCTATTTTTTAAATGGAAAGTTGAAAGCATTTGTAGGTTTAATTCCAATGTGAGCATCCAAATATAGAAGTTGTTAATTACTTTTCAATGTTCATGCATGTATGGTTATTATTTGTATTCATATATATATATATATGAGTGTTCATGGATAAGGTCCTTTATTTAAATGGAAAATTGAAAGCATTTGTAGATTTAATTCCAATGGGAGCATCCAAATGTATAATTTGTTACTGTTGAATGTTCATACGTATAAAGTTATCATTTGTTTTCATTCATACATGTATTATATATAATTTTTTAGTGTTCTCACTTCACTACTGTTTCTCAAATGTATTATTTTGATCTAATATAAAATAGTAAGTGATTACAACTAAATAATTTTGATATTTTTTTTACTTTTAAATATGTTTTTTTATTTATTTTAATTTTTAATTCATCGGTCCAAAATTATGGGATATTAAATACGTCCAAAACAATGTACAGGAAATGTTGTGAACAATGTATAGAAACTATTGTAAAGAGAGATTTCTACATGAATGCATTTAACTTTATGTTTTTACAAAAATGTATTTTTTTTTAATCTTATACTAACTTAATTGTTCTTATCCATTCCAAGCAAATGATTTATAGTATGAATATAATTTACATAAAATTTTTATAAACCTAACTTTTTTGGCATAAAATAATAAAAGAATATAACTGTAAAGAAGCCAAAATAAGTTAAGGAAACAAAAGCTTTGTGGTGAGGAAAGCAAAACAAGAAAGAAGAAAAGAGAGATTTAACTGAGCTTGGTGACAGAGATGAACAAAAAGTGCAATAAAAAAGAGAGTGATAAGAAGCGTGTCAATAACATATAAGATATAAGGGTTGGGTCTTGAAGTCCATTATCTTTTATGGTAAAAGATGTGAAAGTGTGTTTTTGGGGACCACTTAACTTTCAAATGGGTGCATGCATCTAATGCTAGGACAAATCAAAAGCTATATAATGACCTTGTAATTAAAGGTGATAGCATAAAAAATCATCATCTTTCATTTTCCACACATATATAAAAATATATATGGATTTTGGCTTTTTATAAAATTCTATTCATCCACTTTCTATATATCATTCTTAAATTTTAAAAACATTTAATATGAATTGCACCTACCAATAGAGACTACCATAGATTGATCCAAATAATAAAAACTTAGATCACTAAAAACATGTTACCCTCATTTAGTATTCTCGGTACTTCATTTTTCCAAAAAACCAGTGAGTCAAAAAACTCAAATATATATATATGAATATCACTTTATTCATAAATATATGATTTTTTTTTTATTTTCTCTGATTTAAATTTTTTATTTTTTTTAAATAACTTACAATTAAGAAACTAATTTGATAGAATCATATCAATTTAGTAGGTTATAAGGTGATAATATGAGAATCATATTAAATATGTTGAAGATATATCAATAGAAATGAAGTAATATGTATATATATATAGAGAGAGAGAGAGAGAGCCATATCGAATGTTTAAAAAAGTATAAAAATAAAACTAAATAATAAAGCAAAGCCATGAATCAAAAATGACTTCTCACCAACTTCTATAGAAAAAAAAAACACATTTAAAGCATCCGAAACTTACCTACTTTACAATGTGCTTTTTTTTAGTTAAAAGTGATTTAAAACTCACTTTCCATAGTTTTCATGCGTCTTTAGAATTCCTGTATCAAGTAAATGAAATCACTTTTTTTTTATTAAACAAGAGAAGTGAAGAAGTTCACTTACGAGAAAAGTGGTTTGTGGTGGTGTTTTTTCCTCAAAAGTAGGTTTTAAACTAAACTCATTTTAATAATTTTTTTATTAAAATAAAAAAAAATTATTATATAAAAATCAACTTTTTTTTTCACTTTTAATATTGTTTTTAATTCATTCGCACTTTCTAACAAATAAATACTAAAAATATTGAAAGTGATATCACTTCTTCCACTTTAAGGAAGTGGCACTTCCCCCTATTTTCTCACGTCCATTTATTTTTTTCAAAACGAACACTCTAAATTGTAATAAATAATAGACCACTAGTAAAATATCAGGAGTTTAACTCTCTTTCCATATACAATTGAAGAGCAATAAAATACGTTAAAAAAAAATACATATAAAATATTATAATATTATACAAATTAAATATCTTAAACCAAAAATTATAGTTGGATGCATCCGATCCAATGCTCATTACAACTTAGTGTAAATTAAACAATAACAATCCATTGTAATTTGTTAAATACATTTGAACACAAAATAACAGTGACTTTGTCATGGTCATTTATATGTTTATTTGATGCAAATGGACATCATGTAAATTAGCTGTCAAGATAGTCCACAAACATTGAATGTTTAGGGTCTGTCCATAGGTGAAAATTTGAAATATAACACAACACAAGTTTTTTTATCACCAATTTATTTTGCAACAAGGACATATAGTAAAAAAAAACTATATAAATCATTTATATCAAAAAAAAAAAAATTATGGTATAAAATTTTTGACAAGATATAACATAATTAAAAAAATATATATTTCTAACATATCTGTTCCCGACAAAATTTAGTAAAATTTTTTAAATTTTTCACCAACTCCAAATAATTTTTGACATTTTAACTTGGGTTAAAAATGAAATATTTACTTTTATAAATTTCTTTATAACGTATGTGTGTATATATCATCAAATATTTTATATATAATTAATTCTAACGGAAAAACACATGTTTTTCTCATAAAAATATTTCTCATAAAAATAAAACTATTTTATTTCGATTATCTAATGATATATATACATTGCAGAAAATATTTTACATATACAGTTACATCAATCATTTCCATTCAAATTAAATAATTTTGACAAATAGTTTTTATTAATTAATTATGAGCTTCAAAATTTATGAAAATTCAGCTTTTTTTACTCTAAATATTTTAAGAATTTATAATTAATTAATAACTTTTGAAATTTTTAAAAAAATATAATTATGAGCTAACAATTTTTATTAATTATAAAAATTAAGTGGTGAATTATAAATGAGAAAAAAAAAATTCATACAACATTGCCATGTGAATTTCTTTATTGCAAAATAGACGTGGGACAATTTAGAGGGTGTTACAATAATTTTGAAATTTCTTATCAAATAACGAACAACACAAAAAATTTTGAATTATTTATTGAACATCAAAATAAAACAATACAAATACTTATATTATAATTCAACCATTTGTACTATTCTTATCTACCAATCAAATAGACCCTAAATAAGACAATGAGAAGAATTGCAAACGAGATATACATAAAACATTTGTATGCAAAGAAGAATGTAGATTTTATTTTATTGAGTAATCTATGTTGGTATACAAAGAAATGACACTCTCAAATTAAGCGATATGTGATGGTATATATATAAAAAAAAACTCTCAAAATTAAGCACACGCCAATATTAACATGACTTTCTTTAACTTATGAAATAAGGTTTTAAACTAAAATCTTAAACAAATTTGGAAAATCCTATCATATTCAGACCCTAACCTATCAAATACAATAAAAGGATAAATCTAAAATAATTTAAGATTAGTTTGGATATAATAATTGAATCAAATAAGATTTTAGTCATTTTAAAAAATAAAGACATTTTGATGATTATTTTAAACAAACAAGGCAGTTTAGTTATTTTAATTATTTTCATAATTAGATAAAAAAAGTTTTGGTCACTGTAAGACAACAAAAGCATTTTAATAAACCAATGAAGCAACATTAAAATAAAGGAATAGTGTTATTGCATCCCCTCATGGATGGAATCTAACAATACCACTTTCTTACAAGGTTTTCATATTTATGTGAATTATGTGAATGTTGAGACCAATATTGAAATCAAATTTTTTATAGAACATGAGTATGTTGGATAACAATAGAAATTTGCCTAGAAATGTCAATACATGCAATGAACCAAAAACTTTATTAAGTGGATACCCTCACATGGCTTAAGACCTTTACTTTACCAATATATCCTTCATGATGACAAGAAATCCATATTTAAGTCCTTAAACAAAGGGTGCCATCCTTACAAGAGACAACCCTTAACGTTTGTTTCCTCATCTCCTACTCTTTCATGTATGCATGCTTACCACTGGTAAGCCAAAACCACATCAAAACAAAGCAAGAACCTTTAATTAATTCCATGTTCACCAATGTTTTATCACTAGTCTAAATCACAATAATAAATTGAACCACAAATCAAGGCTATAACCTCTAATTAATTCCATGTCCACTAATGTCTTATCACTTGGCTAAATCACTCTAATAAATTGATCCATAAATCAAAGTTATGAAAAGCATTCACTTAGGATAAAATTGGGTAAAATTATTAAAACACACTAACTTCTTTTACCTCTTATGTATTCATTTGCCTTAAAATGAGATTAGAAAATTTGTGATTTTTTTATTTTAGTATTTTTTTTTAATTTTGAACTAAATTCATTTCAAAAATTTTAGTTGAAATGGGAGAAATTAAATTTTATATAAACACACTTCTTTATTAAGAGCATTCGCTTAGGATAAAATAGTAGTGAAATTATTAAAACGGACTAACTTCTTTTACTTCAGATATTCATTTGCCTTAAAATAAAAAAAGAAAATTAAAGATTTTTTTATTTTAATATTTTTTTAATTTTGAACTAAATTCAGTTTAGAATTTTCAGTTGATGTGGAAAAATTAAACATACTCCAATATTTTTTTTATAAAATAAATATTAGCATTACTAGAAGTAATATTACCTTTCAATTACTTTAAATAAGTAACACTTCCACCTCATTTCTTTCATTTCTAACTACTTTGTGGCAAGTGTACAAAGTTTAATGTTAAGTCTAATCTCAGAAAGATACTTAATAAGCAAAGATTCATGACAATTAGATATTAAAGCCCACCCTTTAATTGTGCCTTGATTTCAGCCCCAAATTAAGGTAGAGAAGAAGACTCTGGTTCTTCAAGAGGAAATGGTGGGGGACCTTAGAGAACTCTAGACTAAAGCTAACTTAAAAGTAAAAGAGTGAATGAGAACATCTTCTTTCATTGGGATTCCCAATGTTATTGCATTACTAATCTTTTATTAATCATGGATTAAGGAGGAGATTAAGACATGTAACCATGTTGTCATGGCGAAACGTGTCCTATTCATCCCTTAATTCTTAATTCAGATATTTATGTGGCCCATCTACTCTCTTTAGGCACATAAGCATCTTGATTAATAGTTTTCATTGCATATGACCTATAGAGTGACGTTCCTAACATCATGCCTATTAATGAGGCATCTCTGATTGCACATTGTGATTGGATGAATTATGATTTTTCTTTTGCTTTTGGATGCTTCTTGCATCATGTTTGATGAGATTACCTTAATTGGTAAGATAATCAAGGGTGTTCAAAGTATTGTAACATTGAATAAAACAAGAGGGCTTTTGAGAAGGTTTCTTTAGAGTTTGTGGAACTTCAAGGATGTTTCCTTTTGTTCCCCAAAAGCCTAATGATAATGATTAAAGTTTTGGCTTTAGGTTTGATACTTTGGGCCTCATCTCATCAATTGGTTTGGGTGGCCCAATTTCACTCAATGGACCAAGTCTGGCCTAACCGAAACTAATATCGGTTGGGTTTGAATAATTTAAGCTCACTTTCGGCTCTCATTCAAGTTCGACGAGAAACTCATAATGAATGTTAGGTAAAGCTAACCATTACCAATGGGGTTGATCCAAGTGTTAGAGACTTTAGTTGTTTATCCTTATAAGACTCTTAGGGGGCGTTTGGTTGCAAGGAATGTAATGGAGATGAGTGAAAGAGTAATGATAATGAGGGGGATTGGAAAAGCAATGAGAATGAAAACTATGTTTTGTTAGAAAGATTGGAGAGGTAATTTATTAGGAATAAGAAAAGTGAAAAAGGGAAAACATGATAAAATGACTATTATGTCTTTTATATGAATGTTATTATATATATATATATATATAGTAATGAGAGTTGTGACAATTATATTTTTAAAAATATTTAAATATTAAAGTAAATTAACTATTATAAATAAATATTTAACTTTAATAGGTCACCAAATCTCAATTTTTTTTATTAATATCATTAATTAACAATTAACTAATCATTATTAATTAACAATTAATTAATTATAATAAATAACTAATTATTAATTTAAAATAAATATATTATGAACCATAATAATTACTTTTTTACTATTAATATTAATTAATGTCCAAATTTATTATTAATATTATAATAAGCAATTAATTAACTAATATAAATAACTAATTACAATTTGGTTAATATCTAAAAAAATACTAATGTAAGGGTAGTATTGTCATTTCATTGTTAAAGAATCAAGAATCCCCTCAAAATTTAAGTGAATGTGACTCATTCTCTATAACCTATTCATTCCGTTATCATACCTCCCTCATTTCTACTACTCCACACTCAAATAAAAGTTTATATAATGTAAGTAATGACTCTCATTGCACTCCTTTAAACCAAACACCCCTTAATACCTCTCATCCTAGGAAACAAGTGAGATAACGGCCAAAAATAAATGAACTATTTACTCATGTTGGCTTAATTTTGTCAATTACACAAATTTATTGGGAAGTGCACTTTTCATTTATTTTTCAGGAAAAGGAATTTTTCCCTTCAAAACATTTTACTTTGTCAACTTCAACACTATGCCAAACTCTACTTTGAACTGAGCCACTTATTCCTACATGCAAATTAAATGAATTATCTGAGTCCAATTCAACTCAAAAGCTTGTGGTGATAAGGTCATAAACTCAAGCTTATATATTTAAACTTATATTTTCCAAATTAACTGATGTCAAACCATTAGTTACTCTAATACTTATACTGCTATTGATTATTAACAAACCTTCATCACCTTTACTAATCAAGGATGAAATCCAATCAAAATCAAGTTAATAATTTTTGCATGATTCATTTAATTTCTTCCTTAATTTTATGATTAATCTCATAGTTTCCTATCCATCTTACTCTAATAGTTCAAAGAAACACAAGCAACCAATTTTGTCTATATATTCCTTCAAAAGTGTGAATCCTACTTAGAATTTTGTTCTACTCTCCAAAACAATGGACCACTGCATGTCATCTTGCCAAAAGACCTGCCCATGTTCCAATGCTCTATCTTATTGGCTTTGGCATCTCAAGATGAGAACTATGAGAGAGCTACATTTCAATCATGCAACCCATGAAACCTTGCCTAGTTTCCCATCAATGACACAAGATAGAGGCCTCTCCCAATTTGGTGGGGTGGAATTGCAGTTAATTTTTTTCTGCAGATTGGACCACTCTTTGGCAACCATTCTACTCATCTCATCAATAATTTTATGTCTGATTTGCTGAATTAAAAAGTTGTTATTCAAGTTTTATCATTTTGTTTGCTCAATAGAAATCATTCATGTCATGTTCTCATTGGTTTGTTTCTGCAGATAACACTAGTGTCAAGTTTTCTGCAGTATTTCTGTCTAATCATGTTCTGAACTTTTATCTATTTATTCAAATGATCCATAAATATTAAATATATATATACATATGGACAATTAAGCTACTTTATTGGAATAATTTGTTTGCTATCATTCTGAATATCTGAGAGCATGGCCCATGACATTGTTGTTACATGAAGTGATAGGATGGTGAGACTAACATTCACAAACAAACTCACATGGAAAGGGACCCCATTTTCCTTCAAAATCTCATCCCCATTTTTTAGATAAGAATCAATGACATGCCAAAACGGACAATTCCTAAAAGACAGTGATGGTTTCTGTGTTAACAATTCTTTCTGTTTAGCACTTTGCGGTGGAACAAGTTCTTGCAAATTCATGAATCAATTCATATGTTCTGCAATCAGGGAATTCATCTTTGAAGAACAGCAACATTTCTACAATTTAAAGATAACAAGGGGGAGCTCTACTTCCCCATTTGCTCGTCCAATTTACAAACCCAACAGATCCATGCACTGAGCATCGAAAACTCAAAACAGAAAGAATGAATCTCTATGCATTCATCACTAGTTTCTGAAACTCTCGAAAAACATGATAACCATGCATCAGTGGTTCTTCCCAGTGCCAAGTGTGAGCTCGAGATCATCCACGGCAACTTCATGGATTGTTTCACCCTCCCAAGCTTTCACTGGTTTGTTCCCAAACTCAAACTCCACGACGCCACGTGCTTTCTCAGGCATTCCACCATTGGCATCGAGTCCACTGAACACGGCATTCTTCATTGGTGCAACAGGGTTAACTAGATTGAAAGTTGGCGATGCAGGGGCAGTCATCTGGAAGCTCACCCACCTGCCAGAATCGATGGTGGAAATATCAGATTCATCACATTCAGGGATTGTTGCAGGGTAGAAAAGCTGACGGGCACGTGTTGGGCTAGCAGGAGCAGATGCAGCAAATATAGGATGGTGCACCACAGAGCTATCCCAATCAGGTTTTCGAAGTTTAGGTGGGCGGGAAGCGGTAGGAGAGGAGAGGGGTGGAGTGACAGGCGCACTATTGGATATGCGGAGAGGCGGGAGGGAGGAGAGGTTGCGGAGGAAGGGAAGAAGGTAGGAGGGATTGACGGCGGGATTGTTGGCATTGTCAATACGGGTGGGGCTCGGGAAGGAGGATGATGAAGGACTGGCATGGTAGGAAGGGACAGGACTTGGGAAGGATGATGACGGAGGGCTAATGTTTGGCAAGAGGCCTCCGGTGATCCCTTCTTGCGGCGGTTGTGGCAGAGGTCTGCATCCCTGGTTCAATAAGATTGAACAACACATTGACCGAGAATAAGATGCATTGTATAATGACATGATTCTTGGTTAAAGATCACAACTTTTAAGGAAGAGAAATCAAAACAATGTTGGGAAAAAAAAACATGGACTGTTATTAGTTCTATGAATTAAATCCAAATTCAATAAGAACAAAGAGCACATTGCCAGATATCAAGATCCGTTGATGAACCCTTTAGGGCTTTTTTTTTCCTCATTCCAACTCCTGGCTAAGTATTTGAGATCATAACTTTGAGGAAGAAATCAAAACAATGTCGGAAAGAAACATGGATTGCAGTTCTATGGTTTACAACCCTAATTCAATAAGGACAAAGATCACATTGACAAAGATCAGCATGCATTGCATGAATCCTTTAAGGTTTTCCTATTTCTCTCTAAGTTCTCAAGATCACAACTTTAGGGAAGAAATCAAAGCAGAAATTATTCACAAACTATGAATCAGAGAACCAAGCATCAAATTTAAACCCTAAATACTCACAGATTCAATCAAGGATATCAAACAAAAACATCATAAAAAGCAACAAAAACACAGAAAAAAACAAAAATCAAAACTTTAGAATCAGAACCAAAGAGAAAGAAAAAAAAGGAGCAAACTTTCAAAAACCTAGATCAAAAACAAGAGAGAAACTAAAATATATATATATATATATAAACCTTCCGGTAGGTAGTGCCATCAGGCTCAACAATCCATCCAGCTTCAGCGCAGAGGGCTTTAAGGACCTCGTTGTTGTCACAATGTTTGGGGAGCTTATAGTTTCCAAGAGCCCTCAAACCAGTGAAGATCTTGGCAGCAATGGCTCTTCTTCTCCTCTCTCTTCTCTTATTGTTCTCCCTCTCCTTCCAGGTTGGGAGTCGGCCCCCTCCGGAAGTCATTCTACACAGCTCCTTCTCCTTCTTCTCCTCCTCCGCTGCTCCAAAGGGGGATGGAGAGCTCTTCTAGAGAAGGATTAGAAGAACTCTCTCTCTCTCTATTTCTCAAGCTCACGAGGACGAAGAAGAGAAGGAGGAGCAGTACTTGGTCTTTCTTTAATGGTGGTATAGATTGGATAGATTCTCTTTTGGGACTGCAGGTGTTAGCCCTGTGACTTTTTAACACCGGGTGACAAACACCCCATTTAAAATTAATAATTAGAGACCTACACTAATATAGAGTGTATTCGTAAACTCAACAATATTATGCCTCACCTTATCTAGGTTTCGATCTCAGGTCTTTCTGAAACGAGAACCGGTTGGTCTTTTTAGTTTCATTTATTTTATTATTATTTAAAAAACTTATATTAAAATATAGAAAAAGAGTTTATTTATAAAAATAAAAATATTCTGGGTTTGTGGTTTGAGTTGCAACATTTTAATATTTTTTCATGTCGCATAAAAATGGATCTAAATTTATTTATTTTTACTTTAATTTATATTACTAAAAAGTAAAAACCATTCAGTTCTATTTATATAGTATTTAAAAACTATTCAAATTAGAGGTAGATTTGGTGGTTTATACTTTAAATGTTTTAATGTGAATGGTTTAGACTATATGTTACTAAAATGTTACACCTCAAATTATAAATTCAAATTCATAAAAAGCCAAAATATATGTTAGTTTAGTAAAATTTCTCCAAAATATTTTTATGTGGGTTTTGCCTCAATTTTATTAATAGACTTTCAAAATACTCGAGTTTGTGTTTATTCTTTTGCTAGTGACTTGATATAAACTTTTTATTTATTTTTTTAATTAAAAAAAAAGTGGGACTGAAAGTTTACCTTTGAGAATGAAATAAATAAAATAATGTTATAGGTAAACTTTGTAAAAATACATCAATGAAAATGAATTTATAAAATAATTCGAATTTTTTTTATTTCTTATAAAAAAATAAAATAAAAGAGCTAGTTATGCTCTTGTTCCACCAACGACTTTTGTTTCAAGGAGAACCGAAAATCAAAAATCAAAATTACGATCTAATTTCACTAATATTTTTTAATTATCTCTTTTTTAAGGAATTTTTTCTTTTGTTAATTAATTTTTTGCTTTAAAAACTTTCAGCTAATCTCTCTACTATCTCTGTTTTTATATGTAGTTTTTTTATTAGTTTTATTTGTGTTAATCTGTATACAACCTCTCTACTATTTAATTAGTTTCTCATTTCATGTAATGTTTTATTAATTTCTAATGGTCTCAACCTCTCTCTTTCTTTCCCCTAAATTTTTTAATTGTGAGTGTATACATATATATATTAATTTTTTTTTATATTTTTACATCCTCTCTCAAGTATTTTCTCTCTCTTCTTTTGAGAAATTTAGGGCAAAGAGCAAGTGAGCAACACTGACACAGTTTTGTCCAGAGAAATTGTGTCTCACTCTCAAGAGTGTTGCTTGTCTTAGTTGTCAGAAAATAATATATATTAATAATTAAAAAAATATATATGCTTATAAAATTATAATATTATATTGTGTGTGTGTGTGTGTTTTAAAAGTTGTTCATAATTAGAAAAGGTTTTCTTGCTGTAAACAAACTGTTTGTTAATTAATAACTAGACTGTAATCTTGAGGAATTTGAGTAGATGAGTGCTTTTTAAAATAATATAAATTATGAAGATTGTTAAGGAAATTCTTTTCTTTTATGGTTTTTTAATGGGCTGGAAAATATTAAGGAAGTGTTCAATAAATTTATTGGATCTTATTTATTATTGGTAATTGTCGAAAACCCCTTGAAAGTTTTCTTTATACATATTTGGACCTCTCAAATTTGGATATTCTAAAAAAAAATCTTTTTTTTACCGTTTACTACTCAGTAACTCTAATATAAAAGTAGCTAATGCTGATAGGATAATCTTGTGTTTTTTAAGTAAAAACATATAATATTAAACATGAAGATTAAATATTAAATAAAAATATATTAAACGAAAATATAACATATTAAGTGAAACTTATGTGCTTATACGTAAACACGCAATGTTAAATAAAAAACTATAATTATTAAGAGGGAAGTATATGTTGTAAGAAAGAATAAGCTTACGGAGTGAGGTACAGTGACAAAAAAATGAAGTATACTGGAAAAAAAAGGGGTTGTCTGGGAAATTCAAATGACAAAAAGGTTACTTAGAAAGTTTTAAAACTTTCTAGGGGCCAAAAGTGATATTTCCCTATATATTATCCTAATTATAGATTAAGGTAAATTCCTAAATAAAAAATCCTAATATTTTCCTAAATTTTCATTTATTGCTAAACTAATGCCAAGCATGATAGTAAAATCATCCTTTTAATTATCCATAATTTCATATAAATTTATAATTAAACTATTTTATAGGAATAAATAAAAATATGAAAAGCCCATTGTTCTAATTACTATTGCTTTTAATTCACTTAAATGTCAATTTAACTTAGAAGTATTACTATCTTATTCTATTAATAACAAAATATCAACACTAAAAATGGTTATAGGAATTAGTATTTCACATATAATATTTAGATATTGTAAGGATTTCAATCTCAAGATCACTATAGTTCAATAGTAATTAAATTATGTTTCAAAATTTTGAGGGCTTAAAAAAGCAAAAAAAAATTGGGGAACTATAAAACCAATCTTGGAAAGGGCAAAAATAAGAAAAAAAAAAAAAGAAAAGAAAATGATTGCATAACTAATATGTTATCATAAAAAGCATATTCATTTATATATCTTATAAGATGTTGTTTTAACTTATATACATTTATGGATAATAAGTTTATAAAATTATAGGTTGATTTTTTTATAATTATAAATTTTTAGTTGATTATTTATTTATTTATTTATTTTTTTTGCACTAGGCGACAAACACATTTATTTAAGGTTAAGAGCCAGGGACGTGCATTGATGTGAAGGGCATCCTCAAGCTCAACAACATCATGCCCTAACTTTATGTAGATTTCGATTTTAAGTCTCCCCAAAAAGAAAAATTTTTACAGAGAGATCCCGGTACTCAATAAATCGAAAGTTTATTTGTTTTAGTTTTTGTTCAAAAAATATCTCAGCAAATAAAAACGATTTATGAAGATATGTAAGGGGGAAAAATAATTTTATTGGAGTGTACAAGAAGAAAATGAGAAGCATTGATATCCAATTAAAAAAACATTAAAAATAAATTAAATGGCAAAAAATGTGTATGTATTATACTGCACTATTTTTAAAAATATTAAAGAAAATGGAGTTAAGCTTTTTGCCAAATTCAAATATTTTTATTTTTAATGATAATTGGCATATTTAAAGTAGAGGAAAGTAACAATAATTCCGCAACTCCTTCAATTTTCCCCGAAGCCGTCAAATTTATCAAATCATCAAAACATCCCTTGCTTTTCAAATTTATTATTCATAAATTTAAATTAAATTAAAATTATAAAATTACCTCTCATCTCGCTTTATGGCTTGTCAACTTTTGGTGAGATTTTTTTTTAAAACTTTCACTTAAACCCAACTTTTAGTGAGGTTCTTCTCTTTACATTCAATTAAATCCAATGCTCCTCTGCTAGTATAGTCCCTCTCAATAATTCCTCCGAGTTATATTTTTCATTAACATGTTAGTGACAAGACTGCATGTTAGTATCCATCGTTTACTACTGAAACTTTATTTGGTTCATGGTAATATAAAAATATTATCATAAACTAAATAATAATTTTCATATATTTTACCATATTTAATTACTATAATAGTGGTAATATTATTAGTAATGTGATATTATCAATAGTCAACAGTAAAACTAAAACATTGCCAAATAGGTTGATAATAGTATTACTGTCAAAATAGGTGTCAATCCCCGTTATAAAGTTTGTTGTAATCCAACATAGTTTTTTTTTTTCCAAATTTCCCCTCACCCTTTCAATCTAATTCTTTTCTTTTTCTTCCAAATTTCAAAAAATATAAGGATATTTTTGAAATATAAAAAAATTTAATATTTTATATTATCAATAATTATATTTCTAGTGAAAATTTTATTTTATTTTAACTCTAATTTTGCTTAAAATTTCAAATATGAGGGTATTTTGGGAAAATGTGCCAAAAATTATTTTTTGGCATTATAATTATTTTTATCTAAAACTTAATTTTACATTATATTTAAATTTTCTCAAAATTTTAGTTGCACAGGTATTTTGGGAAATTTAGAGCATTATTACTCAAAATTTTAAATACATAGATATTTTAGATAAAATTGTGCAAAAAAATAATTCTTGATATTATAATTTAATTATTTATTTATTTAAATATTTTAAATTAAAATTTTAAAAAATTTATATACAATAGTATTATGGAAATTTAGAGCATTATTACTCAAAATTTTAAATACATAGGGATTTTAAAAGAATCGTAAAATTTTTTTAAATATTATAATTTAATTAATTATTTATTTAAATACGTTAAATTAAATTTTTTAAAATTTTATATGTAATGATATTTTGGAAAATTTGACATATTACTGAGATGATTGTCATGACTAACCAAATATGGTAATAAAAAATTACCAATAATATAAGTCTAAACCAAACATAGTAATCCCACTTTATTACAACATTCTCAAACATAAAGCATTTCCGACCTCATTACCACAATATATCATTACTGCTAATCAAATGGCTCCCTAACATTATTTGTTCCTATATCCAGTGTCAGAAGTTTTTTTAATATTCTATTTAAATAATAAGAGTGCCTGATTGGTTAAAATAAATAAAAAAAGGATTAAAAAAATAAAAGCAAATGCCATATGACTATATATGAATGAAAATATACTAGAGTTTTAAATAGTATTCCTTTTAATATACCTTGTCTATATATTAACTAGATAAGTGAAATGAAGTGATGGATAATTAAGGAGGTGTAATTGAAAATTAGCTAGGTTTTAGTGAGATGTGGCCTAAATAATGGTTTGACCCAAACTCTATTCCATGGAGAAGGAAGAGGACAAGAGGATGGCAACAACAAAGAAATCAAGTCAGTGTTGTTTTGTTTTCATTGTTTTTATTCCTTTGAAGTTGATGTCCTTCTGTTTCTACTTTGAAAGGTCACATTGCTTTTGTCTTTGTGCTTCACCCAACTCTCTTTTGTATCAATCATTTTATGGTTCTTGTTTTATAATACTTGAGAAAATTTATCAAATTAATATGTTTATATGATTGGTTAATTTATAAACTTCGTTTTTTTTAAAATTGAATTAATGTATTGTGTTTATTACCTTCTAATTTTCATGATTCATTATTTCAAAAAAAAAAAAAAAAATTTCATGATTCAATTATTGTGTGAATGCCAGTCATTTTTAATTTATTAGCATTAAGTTTTTTATGTAAAATATTTATACCCTTAAAAAAAAAATTTGAATTTCAATTCATGTAAGGTAAAAACACATATGTGTTGAAAGATTAATTTCATGTTCGTACACATCTAATACATAGTTTATTCATATTTTTAATTAAAAAAAAATCATGTGAATGTGGTTTTTGAAGTTCTAATATTAAATTTTGCCTAATTGCTTGCATCTTGTTGAATCGGCTAATTATCAATATATTTTCATTAAAATTATATTTATTTATATCGTTCTGCAAAATCTCTTTACTTGTTTACATGCTTTCATTATTAACAATTAATTTAGAGTTTTTAGAAAAGTATAAACTAATTCTTTTATCTTTTTTTTTTAATATTTAAAATAGAGATACTAAAAAAAGTTTATTTTTATATAAATTCTTTGAGTTGATTTTTAACCATATAAATATATAAATAAATAAATATAATTTTTATGAGTATATAAGGAAATATCATATTTACATAAATAAATAAATAAAAAATTACACATAAATTACACATTTTTTGGATGTATGCAAGCAAACAACCCTTAAAAGTTTTTATTGAATTTGTTATTTTAAATGTATTATAAAACTTTTATTTTTGTACTAATGTAAACATGATTATAAGGGTTTAAACTTATATGGGCACATAAACATAATTCATATTTAAACAAAATAAATAAATAACAACTCTCAAATTAAATAGTAAGACTCAACCTATCATTCATAAAATCTTGCACAAAATCAAAACAGGACAAACATCATATTCATTAACAACCAACCAGAGATCTAGATATGGACTAAATTTAATGCTTAGATTATTAACATCCCTATATATATATAACTTTGACCATCTTGTTGATATAGGTAAGTTGTTCCATCTATCAAGTTCATTGATATTCATTCAATATGAATAATTGACAACTTCGAACTAGCATAAATAAATAATATGAAGTTGTGTATATGCCAAACCCTATTAATATTTAGATCTAAGATCAATATTTATTATTATTATTATTATTATTTTTTGTGTACTCATAGTTGTCAATTAGTGATGTATGTATCACACTTTTGGGTACAACACATGGAGCTTTAATGTTTCCTCATCCCCCTCATTGAAGGTAACTTAGTACAAAGTCTAGTTAAAAAAAATAAAATTAATAATAAAAGGAAAAGTTAATTAAATAAATAGTGCAAAATCTAGTTAAAAAAATAAATAGAAATAAAAATAAAATAGTTAATTAAATAAATAAACTCTTCAAACTTTATGTTGAGTTGGAAAAATTATCTGCATTTCGCTATGAAATGAGTAATTACTGATATGCTTTTGCAAAATATTTTTTTTATTTTTATTTTTAATAATTAAATGTTAATTTATAAATTTAATAGCATTTAGCTCATGTTCAGCTAGGCCCATGTTGTGTAGCATGGCCCAATTGACTCCTTGAATAGCTTGGTTATTATATATATATATATATATATAAGTAAATTGTCATGACTTGCAAACACTTATTAATAAATATAATTTTACAACGATGTATAAGTAATTTCATATTTTTTTTTATATTTTTATCTGAGGACGCAAGCCCCCATAAATTTATAAATTTATATCAAATGATTTTTTTTTTTTAGACCACTGTGTCTGTGAGTGCTATGTTAACAGAGAACAAGACAACATTTTATGGTTTTTTATTATTTAAATATATTACATTAATTTGCTACGTAAAATATATATTATATGAGGTCAAGTTATTTTTTTATATAGTTTTTTAAACTTGTTATTAAAGATAATATTTCAAAATTTTAAAGCATGATTTCTAAAAAAAAAACAAATTTCACAAAGTGTATATATACTTATATAATTATATATATATTTGATAAATGTGAATATATCACATGTCAGGGACAAACACATAAGAGAAATTGAGTTCACCTACTCAAGTTAAGGTATTGTTTGGATTGGTTTTTAGAAAACCCAGAAGTGTTTTTTTTATAAGGTATTGTTTGGATTGGTTCACCTACTCAAGTTAAGCACTTCTAGGTTTCAAAAATGTTGTTTGTATTGGTTTTTTTTTTAAAAAGCAAAAACTGTAAAAAAGGCTGAAAAACAGTTTTTTTTTCAAAAGCTAGTCATGACCAGCTTATGAAAAAAGCTGTTGTTTAGCTTATTTTTACAGCTTCTACTTCTACATAAAAGATAATCCAAACAGAAAATACAAAAAGTGTTTAACTTACTCTGAAGAAGCACCTTTTTTAAGAAGCACTTCTACTAAACTAAAAAAAAAAGCACTTTTTGGATAAGCCAATCCAAACAATGCCTAAAATTGGAACCAGTCTCTTCAGTGAAATAAATATCTTATTTATAAATCTAGTGCTAATAGACCAAACGGACGTTAGTATCTAAATGCATTCTCTAGATCCTTGATATATGTTTGTTTTATAATACTATACTATCAAAAATAAAACCGATGTAAATTGGAAATACCATCATGATCGTTAAATGTACATTTATTTGTCAACGACCCTCTTAGTCTATTGGTATTGACTTCTCTAAATAACATGTTTATATTTTTACCGAAGAAACTGATTCTAACCTCAACTTATATAGGATGATAGTATAGACAGACTGAAATATTAATTTCTTGCATGTACACACTCACGTAAGTTATCCATTATATATATATATATATATATATATATATATATATATATATATATATATAAAAAAAGTTCATTTTATTCAATTATTATGGTTAAATTATTTGTAGAATTTAGATAGCATAGCAGGTGTACTCTATTAATTTAGCTAAATGAGATGACCAACGATTAAGTGGTCTATTAGTAACCGGGTCCCTAATAAAACCTTTCATAAATCATGCAAGTTCGAATCTTGGGTGAGAATACATTTCTGGGAGTGTGAGTAGTGGTTGTGTGCGGGTGGTTTCAGCACCCATGTATATGCAGACCCCGCTCCCATTTGCTCCGCTGAGATTTGTGCATGCCCCTGACTTTCTTAACGGCTAGTCACATCTTGGTATTAAAAAAAAAAAAAAATTACCTAAAGGAGATGTCATTCAAATTCTCCCACTTAATTGATGATTCCTCGTCTTGTCGGACGTGCAGAAGCACCTACAACACTTAAATTCATCGCCATGAAAGCAGAAAAATGGCGTTGATGTTGTTGCTGAAGTTAAGGGAGGAAATCTTGGCATAATTGGTAGTGATTCCGTGCCTCTGATGAAGAAGTGTCTTATCACATGGAGTGGAGGATATTATATGTGTATTTCAAATTAATTAATTAAAAAAACTAACATGTTTTTCCAATTGATTAATAGTCTTCGTTCAGACCAGTGCAATTTTTTTTATAAAATAAATAAACTATGTGCATTAAAAAAAAAATTGAATACAACCGCAAATATACAACAGACTAGGGCCTTATTTGGATTAGCTTCTAGAATGCCTAAAAATACTTAGCTTATAAAAAATGCATTTTTTTGGTTAAAAAAAAAATATTTGTATTAGTTTTTCTACAAAATTATAAGCCGTAAAAATAAAAGGTAAAAAGCAACTTTTTTCGAAGCTAATCATAACCAGTTTCTGAAAAAAAACTATTTTTTTAACTTATTTTTACAGCTTCTGTTTCTGCAGAAAAGCTAATCCAAATACAATATACAAAAAAGTGCTTAACTTACTTTGGAGAAGTACTTTTTTTTCAGAAGCATTTCTACTAAACTAAAAAAAAAATTTTTTTTTTGAGAAGTCAATCTGTTAGTTCCGCCGATGTGGTTTGTGGTTTAAAGAACACTCAAAATACTCAAAGGAAACTCACACAAACCAAGCAAAAAGGAGACACAAGATTGGTAACCCAGTTCGGCGTCCACTCGCCTGCGTCTGGGGGGTCAAGTCCGGAGATAAACAATCCACTAAAAGAGTTGAAAATAAATGAGTACAAACACTTACCACTCACTCTCTCAATAATAAAGATCACTATCATCTCTAGATTGTCTAGTACTCATAAACTCTCCTCCACAAGAAACACACTCAATCTCAGAGCAAGGTAACTTATATAGACGCCTCAACGTCCCAAATATAGCACATACCTCTTTTAGAATCTCTGCGGCTACTAATTTAAAAACTTTTCAAAATTATTTGTTGCAACTCCTGTTGTAACATGAATTGCAACATGGCCCTGACTGCTAACTTGACTGAATTCTGGTTACGTTACAGATGACCTCAAGACCCATCAATCTTCCGGTCATGCTTAGTCTGAGTCGATGTAGCCAAATCTCCTAATCTCGACTGCCGGCAACTAGCCTACCTCCTCAGTTCCTCATCACCCATTCCCCTCACAAAGGGCGCACGTTCTTGTGCGTCTTCATGAAACTTGCCAAACTTAATCTTCAGTTCACCCAAGTTTGGTCTTCAAATCTTCCCAAGAAAGATCTTCAATCAATCAACTCAATCATGCCAACAATAGGCATGTCTTCAAATCTTGCCCTTAATAGTCTTCAATCATCCTTATTAAGGTTTCTTCAAATCATACCATCAATAGTTTTCAATCATACCATTGATATTGATAGGTATTTCTTCATTTAAGCTCCATCCATATTTAGTCTTCAATCAAATCACTCTAAATATGTGGTCTTGATATGATCTTGTCTTCAAGTTGTAATACATTGCCAAAAATAACTCCACCAAGATCTTCAAGATATTTGCCTCCAAATCAAGACTCCTTACTATGTCACCATGCCTTGCCATGTCATCAATTATGTCACTTCACACAGGTTGTCACGTCACCTTGACTATGTGTCAAATCATACCAATTATAATATGGTTGTACTAACACAATATGAAAAAGGCCTAGTTCAAAAAAAAAAAAAACATCAGACACTTCTTAATCTATTGACACTGGTTTATTATGCAAGATTTTTGTGTTATGCTAAAGAGATGAGTTCGACTCTCAGCTCTCATAGAGTGAAAATGCAAATGTGTTGAAGTGGTAATCTCATACCTGTCCCCACTTTGATATTTGGCTTATTCATATTTTAAAAATAAAAATTGTTTTATAAGTTTCCCATTTCTCACTCTAGACAAGAAAAGAATGTGGGTTGGCTTCATTTCAAGCTGAGTTGTTGAAGTGCATGATTCGTTACACTTTCACCTCAAGCTATCTTTCCTTGGCTGTAGCATTTGCTGAAAGTTGGTACTTGTAGGAAGGGTTAATTATTTGATTAATTTAGTTGGTGCCATAGTCAATGAGGTTGGTTAGCAGCCATATTAGAGTGCATTTTAAAATTATTATATCATGGAAGTTGTTGTGCTCTGTTAAATTTATTCAAAATTATTGCATATAAGCAGTAAAGCAGGTTCAACATTTTTGGGAGAAAATTAAGAAAAAAAACACAAGCAAAAGGGTTTATAGCAAAGCACAATACTTTCACGGTTAAAAAATATTAATATGCAGTATTTAAAAAGTTTCAAGCTCAAATTTAATTAAATACAGTGATAATATGGATTTTTAGTAATGGGTTTGAATTTATAATTTAAATTTTGTATGAATGAGTGAGCACATATAGACTGAAAGTTCAATTTTTGATCTGTGCACCCACTTCTAATAATATTTGTTGGATTTGTAAATAAAAAATTAAAAAAAAAAAAAGTCAAGACCCGGATAACTAATGCTGATTAAGATGGACAGATGGCTTTGGGGAAGCGTGTGCTCTTAATCAATGAACACTCAACTTAAAAATCAATTATAATTAAGAAGTGGCTCACTATTTGGTTAAATTAATTTATTATTTGGGACAGGCTTGGATAGCTTTGGTTTGGAGCAAATAATTGGATTACATGCTTAAAATAATCAGTTATGTTCAATAATCAATAAACTACATTAGTTATAAAATATTTTCAATATCATCATTCACTTTACTTAGTATAATTAATTCTTTAAATTAATAATTTTTTTATTTAATTAATCTCCATCCAGGTAAGAATGTTATTCCATTTTGATTATTATAATTAAATATTTAAATAAATTAATTAATGTTAATTATTTTTATTTTAATTGTTATAATTAATTAGTTAAATGGCATGTTAATAGAAATAAAATCAACGGTTAAAAAATAATTGACTAACAAAAACGTTATCCATTCCCCCAAAAATAAAAAAAATAATAATAAAAAAAAAATTCTACTCTTTTGTTGTATACTCAAACATGATTATACATCAAAGAAGTGCCTATGGAAATCACTCATGTGGTTTTATTAACACAGTATTAACACTTTAATCCTTTTGAATTAACTCTTTTTTTTAATCAATAAACTCAATGGATCCCAATTGTAGATGCTCTAATGGAATATATTTATGAGCATATCATGAGGATATATGGACAGTAAAAAATTTATGTTCATTTGTGATTTCCATGACAAATTTTAAGTAAATGTATGTGAAGATATAAAATGTTAATAGCTGGATCAAGATCTCTAACAAAACTATTAATTTATTGGATTATGAATTGTTGGTCCTCACAAAGTCACAATGTATGCATTACTTTATAATTGCACCAGAGGTTCTTGTTGTGTATCATGTTACTATTTGGAACTAAAGGCCTATGAAGTCAAAGCATAAATATTCCATATATATATATATATATATATATATATAGCATAAGTTTTATGTAATTCTTTTGAGTTTTTTAAAATCTAGAGACAGAGACGTTTGATAGCAGCGTTTATACAATTACTATTTGTAAAAATTGTATACAAAATTACTGTTAGTTATTATACTTTAACACTATTAAAAAAATGTTAAGTATTGTTAGATACTGTTTTATACTGTGCATGAATAGATAGTGATAATTTAATAAAAATTTATGCCACTATGAAATATCCATAGATAAATATAAATTCTTCTGTTTGAATAAATGGTTTTTTAGTTCTCATGTTTTTGTTATGTTTTTTTTCTTAATTACAATATTATTTTTGATATTGTATAAATACATTTATTGTAATTATAGTTATTGTAATAATGAACATTTTTATAGTGATATTGAAATGCTTCCAAATGATATTTCAAGCAAGATTTTTGGTTTACCAAATAATGTTAATTAATCACAAGTAAATTTAAACAAGATAACATACTAAATGACTAAATTGTCAAGAAAATGACTTCAATTAAAAAAAAAAAAAAATCTGATTATCCTAAAAAGAGTATATATACATACATTGAATTTTAAGAAGTAAAAACTAATCTCAAACTTCAAATTTATATAATACATATACCCCCAACAAATCTAAACTTATATATATACCCTTATCAAACTTATTTATTACATATGAACAAACATTGATATTTAGTAGATAAACACCTAAATATGCACAATTATATATATATATATTTATATATATATATATATATATATATATATATATATATATATATATATATATATATATATGCTCAAAGTTCTCATAGACCCATCGCAAAAGATTGAATTATTTATATTCACAAGTTATTCCGAAAAAATTAACCAAGAGTGATGATATTTATTCAAACATGCATTCTTCACATGAGATTGGTAAAAATTATATTTCACAAGCATTTAAATGTTCACACATAAGTACATAACAAAATGAAAACAAGTAATTAACAAAATCAAGTTTTTAATCAAACTGAGGGGACATTCATCGCTTATACATTTGTATATACATATATACATATAGAGAACCCATCATCTAGGGACGTCCTTAGATTTCAAATCTAGAAATGTCCATAGTAGCCACCGGATGAAAATCTGACGGCTCTTATCATTATGAACAGTACAGTGTTGTACAGTGATCATGAACAGTAAAAAAAGTGTACAATGTTTATATAATCAATCAACCATCGGGTGATGATCCAACGGCTTAGATTTAAAAACATCCCTAGATTTGAAATCTAGGGACGTCCCTAGATGATATTTTCCCATATATATATATATATATATATATATGTAATATGGACCATTCATCTATGAGCGTTCCATTATCAGCCGTTAGATCTCGATCCAACAATCAACATTGATAAACAGTAGTTAACACCGTAACAAATACAATAATTACTGTTTGTTTGGAATAGTACAACACACAGTGCTATTGTTCATTAATGTCGGTGATCCAACGGCTGATAATTGGACGTTCATAAATTTCTTATTAATGGACGTCCATAGAGGATGTTTTGCCTATATGTAATCCATTATATTCATTGCAAAGAAAGAAATTTAACTCTGACGACAAAGCAAATGTAAGTCTCCTTAGACAAGGTTTGATATGAAACAATACCATGAAAACAAGCTACATACATTTAACAATCTGACGGGCAGCCAATTATACTTGTATCAATTTACAAAACTCTATTAATTCTCCAACCGAAAAAATGTTGGCATTCCATGCGAATATTCAAAGTTCGGCACAACAGACAGAAATATATGTATATCAAGTTCCTGCAAAGTATATAATATTTAAGTAATTGTACCGCCAAAAAAAGAAATTCAAGATGTCAATGCCGTGTAATATATGAAGTATTGATATTATACAAACAATACATCTAATCTCTTGTGAAATGAATCTATGATAAGAAACTCTGTACTGATAGAAAGTGAAAAAAAAAAAAAGAAAGCAAGCATCATCATAGGATTTGCAGTAAGTCTCATTGCAAGCAAATTCTGATCACCTTTCAATATTGCAATTTAGAGAGGAGTCACAATTATAAAAGAACAAAAGTAACAATTCTTAAATGGATGGACCAAATTAATGTAATTCTGATGATTGCTTTCTAAACTGGTTCTAAAGTACTGCCTTGTAAACTAACATTTACCTTTTTCAATGCCACGTATAATAAATCTCGATTTGAAGTTTAAACCATGTCAATAAGACTGAAATACCTGTTGTTTGAATGAATTTATAAGGTTAGGTTCATGTCAAAATGGAAACAGAATTTTTGAATTGTAACAGAGACCCTCTCACTCTGTTTGATTAATGGGGAAGGAATTCCAAGATGGAACTTTGGCTGACATTTCTTTCATTCTAAAATTAGAGTACAAATATTATGAGACAATTGAAACCAAACTTGCGTAACATAATGTCCGACTGGAATAATTGCAAAAAAGATGTGACTAGAAACAACTTTGAGGTTGAGCTTTCATCATTAACTCATTCTTACTGAATTCCAAGAAATAATCAAAAAAGAATACACTATATCATCCAGAATAATACAAATGTTTGTTTATAATTCCCTAAATGCATTAGTATGAAGAAATTTTGAAAGCATCTTCTCCATTCAAGAAAAACAACAAACTCCATGACAACATGCAATTAAAAGATGATCCGCACAACAATCCCCTGCAACATTCAGAGCAAAAGTATGACAGTTTCCTATCAAATCTTTAAAAGTAAAATTTTGATCTGGTTATATGTCTAAAATCTCGCTGGTAACAATCAAAACATAAAGCTAACATATTTTAGCCTTGATTGATACAAAGAAAAAATTAAAGAACTCCAGCAAATGAAAAATATGAAAGATATTGCATAGCATTCTCAGAGCAATTGAATATTGGCATCACTCACCTACCAAGCTCCTTCAAATAAAATAATGGCAAAAGCCTATGAACATTAATTTAAATGTCATGCACAAATTCATCAACACATGCTTTACATGTAAATGCCAACACAGGCATTAATTCGAGCAACAAACAGAGAAATGTAAAACAAGACTAACATATTCTATCAAATACTAAAATACAGGAAACATTCAATATAAGACTCAAGTATTTTACCAAGTGAGACAAAGCAAAACATTAAAGAACTTGAGCAAATCAATGACAAGAAAATTGAACCATAACATTCTCATAGCAGTTGGAGATTAAGTCAAATGCAAGCATATGTCCATTAATCCAAATTTTGTGTACAGATTTATTGACAGATGCTTAGCATGTAAATGTCAAACGTCTCAAGGACAGCAACAACAAGGACCAGAACAACAACAAGCATATGTCCATTAATCCAAATTTTGTGTACAGATTTATTGACAGATGCTTAGCATGTAAATGTCAAACGTCTCAAGGACAACAACAACAAGGACCAGAACAACAACAACAACAACAACAACAACAACAACAACAACAACAACAAGGACAACAACAACAACAATATTAATTCAAACAAAAACAAGAGCAAGATATTCACCTTGTATATTCTTTCCATAAATCATCATCATCATCATCTACTTCTCAAATGCATCCTACTTCTGTCTGTATGCAATGTAATTAGCCAAATGCACCAAAGGGGCAGCCTTTTCAGAATCAAACTCCTCAAGCTGCTGCTTTGCTTCATGATTCAACTCCTCAGCGAATTCCCGGGATTTCTCTAATCCAATAAGTTTTGGATAGGTAGTCTTATCACTCACCAAGTCCTTCCCTGCAGTTTTCCCAAGCTCTTGAGAAGATTTGGTGACGTCTAAGATATCATCCACAACTTGAAACAAGAGCCCAATGCACCTTGCATATCGCCGGAGCTTCTCAACCTGAGAATCAGAACCACCACCGATAATGGCTCCGAGGACGACAGAAGCCTCCAGGAGAACTGCCGTCTTGTGGAGGTGAATGTACTCGAGTCGGTCGATGGGGACGGATTCTGAAACTCCGGTTGATTCAATGTCAACGACCTGGCCGGCGACCAAACCCTCTGATCCAACGCAAAAAGCAAGCTCAGAGATGGACCGAACGATGAGGGAAGAGGGAGGAGATGGACTGGAGGGGTAGGAATTAGGGTTGGAAAGGATATGAAAAGCAAGGGAAAGCAGCGCGTCACCAGCGAGGACGGCGATGGCCTCACCGAAAACACGGTGGCAAGTTGGTTTTCCTCGCCGGAGATCATCATCATCCATGCAAGGGAGATCGTCGTGGATAAGCGACATCGTGTGGATCATCTCGACAGCAAGGGCAGGGGGGATCGCGAAAGCTTCAGAGCCGCCAACGAGCTCGCAAGAGGCGACGCAAAGAATGGGGCGGACGCGCTTCCCGCCGGCGAGAAGGGAGTAGCGCATGGCCTCGTGAATCCGGCGAGGATCGGCGAGTGGGACGGCGAGGTCGAGAGCGCGATTGACGGTGGCCGCCTTGGTGAGCATGTAGCCCTTGAAGTCGAATTCCGGTGGGATACGCATCGTGTCCTTGGTCTGAGGGACGGCGGTGGAGGCGGCGATGGAGGATGGTTTCCGGCGAGCGGTGGAGAGGAGCAAGGAAGGAGAAGGGAGCGAAGAAGCCATTGTCGATGACTCGTTGACAAGCTCGGGTGGGAGAATGAGAAATAGTGGGAATGACTTAGTTTATAAAGGTGGGTAACGTGGTGTAGGCCACGTGATCGAACCAAATTGAAAAGAGCAAATTAATTATTAGTCCCCCGATACGTTTATGTTTACGTAATAATCTCCTTGTTTAAGAGCAAATTACTTTACAGTCTCATGATACCCTTTATTATACTCGATAAAGTCTCTGTTTCAAAGCAAATTAGTTATTAGAGTCTTTTGTGGATAGCTCAAAATTATGGTATACATAATTTAACATTTTCTAAGAATTATGTCATATTAGCTGTTTAGATATTTATTTTTTAGTATAAAATTATGGCATAATATAAATATTATGGTATAAAAAAACATTCCACTAAGGGTTAGTGGAATATTTTTTTTATTATAAAAAATCTCTCTTTTTTGATCTAGTCACCAGCCATCAGTCCTTTGGTGGTCCGGCCGACTTCCGGTGAATAGCCACCGGTCTGGGTAGCCTCTGATGACATGTTGGATATCCATCGGTGGTTCGGCCAGCCTCCGGCCGCTGGCCACCCATCCACCAGCGGTCCGGTCATCGATCGCCCAGTCTTTGTAATTTTTTTTTAATTTTGTTAACCAAACATTCATTCTGTAAAAATAAAATATACCACAATTTCTGTAATAATTATTTACACTTCTTACATAATAAAATTATGTCATATTTTTTTATTTTACAGCCAAATAGTCTAGTCTGAAAGGAACCTTTATTGTTACGTGATAATCTCTGATTAAAGGTACTTTTATTTCTATGCGATAATCTCTCTGATTAAAAGCAAATTATTTTTTAGTCTCATTATGCCTTTATTTTTACGTGATAATCTCTATGTTTAAGAATAGATTACTAATTAATCTCTGAACACTTGTATTTGTACTCAATAATCTCTTAGTTTTTAGTCCCTAAATACCTTTTATATTTTTTTTCGATAATCTCTTTATTTAAGAGAAAATTATTTTTTACTTCCCAGATACCTTTATTTTTACACAGTAATCTCTCTGTTTAAGATAAGAATCATAAGATTATTTTGGTTGCAAAATAAAAAAATATGACATAATTTTATTATGTAAGAAGTGCAAGTGATTATTACAGAAATTATAGTATATTCTATTCCTACAGAATGAGTGTTTGGTTACTAAAATAAAAATAATTACGAAGATGGACCGGTCGGCAACTAGACCACCGGTGGACTTGTGGCCGGTTGTCGGAGGTCGGCCGGAGCACCGGTGGATCACCGGTGTGTCACCGGAGGCCACCCGGGCGGACCACCAGTGGATCACCGGCGTGTCACCAGAGGCCGGTGGACCGGTGGTTGGACCAGTGACCAGTTGCCGGAAGCCTGCCAGACCACCGGTGGATCGTCGGCGTGTCACTGGAGGCCGGTGAACCGGTGATCGGACCGTCGGTGGACTGATGACCGGTCGCTAGAGCTGGTTGGACCGCCGGCCGGACCGGTGGGCGTAGGGGTGTAAATGAGCAAAGCTACTCGTGAGCTACTCGAGATCGACTCGGTCAATGCTCGAATTCGATTCGATTTTTCACGAGCCGAGCCGAGCCGAGCTCGAGCTTCTCGTTTACGTTATCGAACCGAGCTAGAGCCCAAATATACTCAGCTCGTAAGGCTCGCGAGCCTAAACGATCTTATATATATAATATTAAATTATTTATATATTAATTACAAAAATATATAATTATATAACTATATTAAATTGCTTACATTATACATATATTATCCTAACTCGAGCTTAAACGAGCCGAGCTCGAGCTACTTGAGATTTTTAGCGAGCCGAGCTCGAGCACAAAAAAAATGGCTCGAATAAGCTCGAGCCGAGCTCGAGCCTTCGAATAATGTATTCGAGCTGAGCTCGAGCCTGGTGACACTCGGCTCGGCTCGGCTCGTTTATAGCCCTAGGTGGCCGGTCGCCGGAGGATGGCCGAGCCACCGGTAGACTAGTGGCTGGTTGCTGGATCACAAGAGAGAGACTTTTTACAATAAAAAAAATATCCCACTAAGAGTGGAATATTTTTTTTATACCATAATCCTATATTATGCCATAATTTTATATTCTAAAATAAGTACCAAAACAGCTAATATGACATAATTCTCAAAAAATATTAAATTATGACATATTGTACAGATTATGCCATAATTCTGATCTATCCAAACAGAAATAATCCTTTATTTTTATGAAATAATCTCTCTATTTACCTTTATTTCTACAAAATAATCCCTCCGTTTAAAAGTAAATTATTTTTTAGTTCCCAGATACCTTTATTTTTACACAATAATCTCCTTGTTTTAGAACGAGTTACTTTTAGCCTTCCGAATGTTTTTATTTTTACGAAAAAATCTTTATTTAAGAACATATTATTTTTTTTTTGACATATAGACGACAAGCACCCCCATTAACGAGAACATATTATTTATTTCTATGCAATAATCTCTCTGTTTAAAAGTAAATTATTTTTTACTCCCTGGATATCTTTTATTTCTACACAATAATCTCTTTATCTGAGATCAAATTACTTATTAGTCCCCGGATATTTTTATTTCTATGAAATAATCTCTCTGTTTAAGTAAAAAATTACTTTTTAATCCCCAAATATCTTTATTTCTGCACAATAATCTTTCTTTAAGAGCAAATTACTTTTTAGTCCCACATACTTTTATTTCATCAAAATAATCTCTCTATTTATTGTTGCCAACTCATACGGGTTTTTGCGGGGTTACTCCTATAGTTGTTGTCCACTACATAAATCTGGAGATTATAAAAAATAGGTATCGTTTGGCATGTGTATCGAACATATTGATATTTGACAACATGAGAGATATTTTTGGGTTATAAACGGTTTGATTTTTTGAGATGTAGACCCAATATGTGATATTATTTATTTTTTTAAATTACCATATTATCTCTAGATACTTAAAAAAAACTTGAAAGATTTTTCTAAATTTTTTTTAATGGATGTGAACAAACTACATCAAGGTATGTTTAAGCGAGAAATTCGTTCGTATTCTTGTGATATTTTAGGGAGGTCTTTTATTGTCCTTATTTTAAAATAAACTTTAAAAAAATGAAATTCCAAAAATACCCTCAAAGTGATTTTTGATGCGCATCTAGTGAAGGGTGCAATAGTGATGCAAGTCAGGCCAACAGCTCACTAATATATTGCAAGTGTTTAATAGTCTAATCCACATCCTGCGTTTTATATAAATATAGACTATTTGTGTAGTAAGTATGTTCTGTTATGATTAGTGAGTTGTTTATTTGTTTATTTTTTTTATTAGTTGTATATGATTGCCGATCATGATCAAATGTTTATTAAGGGGGTGTTCATTTCACTGTAAGTGAGGAAAAGTCAGGAAAGTACCACTTCTCTGAAGTGGGGGAAGTGATATCACTTCCAGGATTTTTCTGTTCATTTGTCAGAAAGTGAGAATAGAACCAAAGGATTTAAGTGTTGGATGAAATTTTATGAGTTCAAAAAAGACTTTAAAAATAAAAAGAAGTTAATTTTTATAGATTGGCTCACTTCCCCCCACTTCAGTTAAAAAATACTGAAGTGGGTTTACTTCAAAATCTACTTTAGTTGGAAGTGGGAGAAGTGGCACTTTCCCCACTTCAACACAAATAAACACCAGAAATAGAGGAACTTCCCTCACTTCAGCACAAATGAACACCAAAAATAGAGAAAGTCAGACCACTTCCCTCATTTTTCCTAAAATGAACGCCCCTGAGGTGTTTGTATGTACTTTTGAAAGTAACCTAACTAGCTATAAAACGTGTAGATGTCTTTACTAATCTTGTAATATCGTCCATTTTTGGTGAGTCATTTTGTAGGTACACTTCTTCAGTCCACAAATGTTAGTGTTTACAAGCGTGGCTCATGTGTCACCGCAAAGAACTTCACAAAGGGTTATATATATCAACTTTAATTAACAAATAATAATTCACTTTCTTTGGTCACATGTCCAGGAATGATTTTGGTCACTTGTCCAGGAATGATTTCAGAAGAGAACAAAATAGAGATTAAATCCCTCTTTTACTGAATTCATAATAGATAATAAATAATGGTTTTTATAAAAAAAATAAAAAGGCGACATTTTGAAAATCAGTTTTCTGTGTTTTGTGTTTTTTTCCATAAAATATAAACAAATTACCTTTTAAAAACATACGCAAATATAAAATCAATATCGCAATGCATTTATACCCACTCTACGAATGAGCCCGATATCAATAACCCAAGTTGTTGTAGTTAAAAATTTAATATTAAAATTTTCAAATCAACAAGTTAAACTTTTTGGTTGCTTATTAAAAAAAAATAGTAAATTCCATATTAGTTGGTCAACCCATTTTTTTTTTTTAAAAAAAAAACATAGTCGACCTCATCAAAGAAAGAAAGTAACATAGAGAACCATAGAATCAATAATAACCACAAAATATAATTTGGAAACCCATACTTAATTAATGTGACAACGATCAAACAAAGTGACTGAAATGGAATTTATACATTATAATCCCTAGTGGGAATATGATGCATGAATGGCACGCTGGGTGATGACAGACACAGGCTTAAATTTTAGTGTAACAACGGGTAGCACGTTGGTTTTGCCTTGTTTATAATGTTTGGTACTTGGCGAAGCTTCTTTGATGTTGCTCATGCAACCAGCACCCGTTTAATAATAATAATAATAATAAAGGACTTTGGGTTACCGTGATTGTGATTTAAAAGTTTCGAGTTTGAATCTCTCATATTATATTTATATTCATAATCTCTGTGGGAGTTCTGTGTGAAAATTATCTCTTGTTCTACTATCCAAGGTTGCATGATAAGAAGTTATTCTCATGAAGTCAATCAAGTAATCATAATTAATGCATTTCTGTACCCGTTTGTTCTTTGCTTTGTCGCTAATTGACTTTGTCAAAATTAAATAATAATAATAATTTATTTAAATTGAATTAAAAATTTTAATTCTCTATGTTAATTCAGAAGAGGTTTAAGGTTTTCAGTGAAGTTGTCAATGTTGTTCTCGACTACTGAAATTGACATTTTTATTCAATGATAATAACAATAGCAATAGCAATAATAATAAGAGTACATTAAAATGAATCCATATGAGTAATGAAATTAATTTGATATAAAATAAAACAACTTAATTTGAAATAAGAACTGAGAATAAGACATTATTTGCCTATTAAACAAAATAGTAACCAACATAAACCAATCCTAGGTACAATTAGAACTGTTTTGACTTGACTGATGCACTAAACACTGCAGACAACTTTCAATCAAATTGTTAAGAGAAAACCAATTTGAATCAGAAATGCTCTATAACCAATTTAAATCATAAATGCTCTATAAAGAAGAGGTTTTCTTAAAAAACATAGTCAAGGTCTATGACATTAAAGATATGTTGCTAATAAAGGCATGATACACATTATTAACAAAGATGATATAAAAGCTTGATCATGAAACTGAGACACAAATTCTAATTTGTCTATCTCAACAATAAATGGTGATGAAGACAGGAAAAATGTGGGGATCATGGTTTACTTATTCTGGTCATCTTGTTTCCTGTGATACATAAACACAACAAGATCTAATGCATCACAACACATGATTGCATGCAATTCCAATGATCTTCAGTGAGAAACTCAGAAAATAGACATGATAGCAGCAATGCAGACTGACAACTAGACAGGTTGTCCATGTTCATGCATCTCAAAGTGCTCCACACCAAGCAAAATACAAAACTCAAAACAAGTGATGGACAATATAATTTCTATGGTACATCAGAAGCATAAGAAGAGTCAACAAATGGTTCTCCTGTAAATTTTCCACATAAGATGCTCATATAAAATAAAGGGAGTAGCAAGGGCACGTACATGGTGATAAGATCGAATTATGCATCAGTATCACTGATTGTACTGCCTCTTTGCAAAAAGTACTTTGAATCTTGAAAGTGGAGAGGTTCATTACCCCAAGAAGTCCAGCCAGCCACCAATTCTCTAGCAAATAGATCAATACATCTTGCAGGCTTTGGGCCTGGAACATATTCAGATAGTAACCCTGTGATAGTTAAGGATAAATTGCAAGAATCTCGGATATCGAAAAAAGAAAATCCAAGCATGTGAATGGAGGGAAATAGAAACCTAAATGTTTGATTACAGGCATAGATGGAGAATTAAGATAAATGCGGGGTAGCACTCACCAGCTTACTAAATTTCTCTTTCAATTATAATTTATATATATATATATATATATATGCAAAGCATTAGATCTCACCAGGTAAAACTTGCAATTCACTGTGAACCTAGGCATGATGGGAACAAGAGACAAACAGCAGCAACTGAACTGGTTAGTCTCCTAATCAACTATTGCATGCAAGGTTGCACCTATGTTCTTAAACTAACCAGCTATGCCATACTAGATTTTCCAATAGAAAAGGTCTCAGATCACAACAGTCGGCTTCTGATATAAACCATTTAAAATGATGACTACTAATTAAGAAATTAGGATTGTGCACTCCCCCTGTGTGACTGTCCGCCCGAGTATTGTCTGGAGAGCAAAAAGATTTTGCGTTACGATTTATCCTTGTAACTTTAACATGCAATTTTGATTTGGATACTTCCCAATGGAGGCTTCCTTGAGTGAGAACCAGGAATACTGACAATAACTTTATTTTTTGGAATTTTTTCAGAATTAACATTCTGCATTAAATTGTAAACCAACAAATCAGAATCAAATGAATACAGAATTAGAAATGATGTCATAAAAAATAAGGAAGCAGTAAAGTGATTGCAGTTGTCACCTTTGCATTGATGTAACCGAGAAGAAGGCATTCATAAGGTCTATGATGAAACAAATCCAGTTCACCAATCAAGGAGCCATCAGGTTTTACCTACCAACAATTTTAGAACAGAAGCCAAACACACTTAAGCCATATAAAAGAGTCAACATACAGAACAACAGCGAAATGCATATTAAGCTTAAGAAGGATGTTCCTCATAAGCCGAATAAAAGAAATGAATGTATTCACACCACCTTTAGCCAGAAAAACTCTGAAATATCAGCCACCCCCCAAGCAGGAAAGAGCTCATCCTCCACAAATGCACGCAACTTCTCCCTGTTAGTGATCCATAAAACCACAAGGGCTCCATCTATATGTGCCAGTTGCTTGATCGGAAGGTATAATAAGTATCTATTAGGCAACGTAGGATAACTGCAATTGTCAAAAATTACTGCAATTTAAGAGTCTACTATCATATAACTCATACTCAGCACAAGATGCATTATGAACAAAAACCAAATAAGTTCAGATTTCCCTATTCGTTGAAGAGATACAACACTTCCATGTGCAAGCATTCATACAATTCAACACACTTCAACAACTTTGTTAATAATCAGATTTCTGATTTCATCAACAAATTTAAAATAGAAAACATGAATACATTTTTGGTATTCAATAAAAATTCAACAATATTGAAAAGGAAACTCAAGATTGTCAGCATTCCTCTTCTCAAGTGTAAATAATAATTTGTCTTCTCAAATTATCATTCTTTGAGATCACTCAATGACATGTTAAAAAGCTGAAATTGCCTGTCATAAGTCAGTCATTATACCAACAGTTTAAACATGAGCTCGCTCATCCAACTTCAAAGTCATCTACCCAGCAGACAATAGACTCCTGCTTCACAGCTCAGGGCTCAACATAAACAAAAGGCAGTAAACGATGACATATCAATAAAGTTCCAGGTCAGAGACTCAGAGATCAGCAAACATACACTGCTTTCTGATACACGCTCCCATTCTCCCATGGCGGATCAATGATGATAAGGTTATAGCCATAATCAGGTTGAGCTGAATAAAGAAACTGATTTAGAAGCGGCCTACTTTTCAACATTAAGTGGCTCAATTGTATGAGATTTCAAATGTAGAAAAACTATCTAATGGATAGAATAAATTAATCCCTAATAGCATATTGACAATGTTATAAGGATGGGTCTGATTTACATATTTACCAGGAATGAGGTCATGAACTCTTCTCAAGTCAGACTTCATATCATCACACCATTAAACCAAAGAGCCAAAAACAAAAAAGATGTAAGGCACCTTAAAAGAATTTATAACCATAAACACAAAGCAAATAATTATATGCATCAGACTAAAATTTTGGCACAACCAATCAGAGAGTAGAAAGCATCAAATAAAAGCTTTTAAAGAACGCAATTGATATATAATAAGGTGTGATCATCTTGCTAGAAAAAATGCATGATTTTTTTTTAAATTCATGATAACTTAAAACTTCATACCATGAAGAAGCGGCACTTTCCAGGGAGTATATACTGTCTGTTCAAAAAGTCAGCCTCCAAGTCATAACTAGATTGATTCCTGATCAAGTTATTAAACACTGGGACTGCTCTCCCTTCACAGCAGCTAGGTTGAGAACCTGTACAAAAAAACTTACTCCGAGCGTTTAGTGCATAAATTGCAAAAATAGAGTTGTGATTAACTATAAATTTCAATTCTCTTAATGTTTATTTGTGATGCCGACCTCCTTCAGCTGGTATGTTCTCCATGGGGAGACTAAGGGATATCTCATAAAGAGGAGCTTGCCAAAGGCTACCAAGCTCAATGAAATTCAGTTCTGTGTCACACTTATCAGGCATGGAATCATCCTCCTTCAATAAGCTTGGGAGGAAATGTAAAAGATCTGTGGCTCTTTGAAAAGACTCGTATGCACTCACTAAGAATGGCCTGGCATTCTGCGAAGAGGAAATTTAAATGGAAATTTACATCTCCTAAACCTAATCAATATCAATGAAAGAAAAATACAATCAAAGAAGAACTACTTGATGACGATTCTCTGCAGACTTCTCCCTCTCATTGAGACTCTGAGAATTTCTCTTTCGCTTCTTATTCTTCATAGAACTAGATGAATCTACAGAATTGCCATCATTTCCTTTGCTGGGGACTCCAAAGAAGCGAGAGTAGTAGCCAGCAGAATTAATCCTAAACCGGCTGTATGAATTACTAAGCACACGAACAGGATCAACAAAGACTACATTTGACCCACTGAATCGATATATGCCAGAACTCATGAAGGATAAGAGCTCATCATGTACGTCATATTCCATATGCAAAAGACAATGTCCTGCTTGTTAGAAAAAAAAAATAATTAGATTGATGGCAGAATTTCATTAGTGAAATAAAGGAATATCCATTATTTAATGCACAACAGGCACAAATATGGATATACAAACATATACACTAAGATAAGTGTCCCAAGTCTTTCTAGTTACTCAAGTAGCAGGTGGCATATGCTAACTCTGATCAGCAATCCAAGACATTGACTCAATAACCCAATTTTAATCAGGTTTTTGTAGAAGTGAGCTTCTTTGAAACTCTGGAGATTCATAAACAAATTGGAATTGAACTTCTGTAACTAAGGCTGCATATACTAGTAAGATTGAAATGAAAAGAATCAATAGTCATATTTCTGGCACAGCATTAGCCATTTTAGTATTGAACCACCTTTTATTTCAGGAACTCATGCAAAAAAAATCCAAGCCAGTGTCAGTCAACATAAATGGCAGCACTTAGATTCCATTCACTAGTGTTCAAAACAAGATGTGTTTATAATGATAATTGTCCTGTTAGGTTAATTAATTCATGTGAAACTCTGATTTTTTGCAAAGATTATCTTCATAAATTCCAATTCTTAAATGTCATTTTGTTAAGTATCAAATGAAGAACACATGAAATGCTAGTGCTGAATCTTCTGACAACTTGTTTTCAGAACACAAAACAAACAATTCAAACATTTAACAGTTTCATGAACTTCAATACTCAAATTTCTTAAGCACTCAAAACAATTCAATTTTAATGGTATTTAATCACAAAATTTCAATTTTGTGCCAATCTCATACTCCAAAACCCTTGTTTTTGACAAAATAGCTGCCTGACTTATTTTCAAAACACCATCATAAATATCAAAATTTTAGTGTGCTTTCCCCATGGATCGAACAATTCAAATGAAATTATATCCCCCATTTCCAAATCAAGCAGCATTATATTAACTTCTGAAGAACATCACCATCAAGGTTTAGGGTTTATGATATAAAAATAAAACAGTACGCATGAAAACACTTAAATCAAACGAATCAAATGAAAAACCCCAAAAAACAATGGAAAGAAAGAGAATGCAACTAGAATCAATTAAAGTGTATGGCGAGCTACTAATGAAACGCCTACAATGAGAAAGAGAAGGCGTTATCAGCGAAACTCCCATCTTTGTTCTAGGCCCCCTATGAATCAGAAGAACACCATGAATACAAGTTCATCTGGGATTAATGGGAGCCCTTTTTAAAGAAGAATTGCAGCCATTAACGAAGATTGGAAGGTTGGAGAAGAGAGATGTTACCCTAGAATGACATCGTTCGCGAAAGAAAGAGCAATCGAAGACGAACGAGAGAGAAAGGAAGCATAAATAGCGGGAATAAAACCCTAGTCCTTCTCCGCCGTCCAAACTGCGTTGGGATCAGTGCAACATTAAGATTGCGTTTGATCAGTCGCGCTGATCTCGGAGTAAAATCAACGGTGTAAAGTTGTTAAAATTAAAATAGAGTATATAACATATTTCTTTTTAATGAATAATAATTTATTTATATAAATGAGGGGTTATGAACCAACCATGCCGATCAATTCCTACCCGTGCATACGCCTAACAATTACATTTGTCAGAAACAATTATGAACTAATTATTGTCAGTTTTAAAAAAAAAAACTCAGAAACACATATATTTTTTATATTATCATTCTTAAATTTTACTTTTTACATACTTAATATATATATATACATTTTTTTTAACAAAAAACACAAGCCAAGTTAGTTATAGGACATTTGTAAAGTTAATGGCTTAGCCTTATTGGGGTTTATATGAGGTCTAAACTTCCGTGAAGATGAAGTTTATTTTTTTACGTGAAATTTGAATTTTTATCATTTTTTTTTCTCAACAGATCCGAGGTTAGTGTTGGATGTTTTTTTTTATGTCATATCCCGTAGTATTTTCCTTCACCAATATTAGAGGGCAAGAATGACATTTGTTTATACTTGTTATAATATGGTGGTAGGTAGAGAGTATTATTGATGGTTGGTGGAATACATTATTAGTGATAAGTGGCACCAACTAGAGGTGGGCACGGGCCGGTTAACCGGAAACCGGACCCGGCCCGTGCTACAGTGAGACCCGCCGGGTCCAGGCCAGGCCTGTTTGACCCGGCGGGTTTTTGTAAATAACAAAAAATTGCCATGAATGGGGTTTGAAGCTGGGAGCTCACACTTTAGAGAAAATAACATTAATCAATTGGCCTACAAATTTTTCTTGCTTTTTAAGATAAAAACATAAATAAATA